>NC_139516.1:24503273-24640773 GCF_947247035.1 Vipera ursinii | reverse complement strand
AGTTGTAAGCAAATCACCACGATTGTTAAACTGTTAAATTCCCCCAGATTCGCTTTACTTGCTTGTTGGAACTTGGCTGGGAAGTCACCAATGGCAATCACATGATCCTGGGACACTGCAACCATTGTAAATACGTGCCAGTTGCCAAGCGCCTGAATTTTGATCATGTGACCATGGGGATGCTGCACGGGTTGTAAGTGGAAGTATTGGTTGTAAGTCACTTTTGTCAGTGCTGTTGTAATTGAACAGTTGCTAAACAAATGGTTGTAAGTCAAGGACTACTTGTAGTGAATCAATCTTGCTGCCTGATGTGTTACTGTTACCACCACCAAATATTTTTTCCAGTTTCCATGAATGGAAGACAGAGTTTACCAGAGAGAAGTCTGTTCAGGGACTTCCTTATATCTGGACTGTGCCCCAGGTAAGCTATAGGCCACATGTTTCCATGGAATCTGAATATTTAGCCCATTGCTTCTCGACACAGAAATCAATTTCTTGATATAGATTTGGACAAAAGGAGGGGGGAAACTTCTCACCATAACACAGCAGGACAATTGGCATGCTGGCTGAGGAATTCTGGGAGTTGAAGTCTACAAGTCATAAAAGGGCCAAGTTTGAAGACCCCTGTTCTAATAGGACCTCTCTTCCAACCTCCTTAAACAATTTAAGGTGTTTGCCATATTTTGTGAAGAATTTGGGTTGCAGTTTTCCCTAATAGGGCATATTGTGGTGGCAATACATGCATACAGGTAATCCTTCAGTTATGACCACAATTGAGCCTGTTATTTTGGTTGTAAGTTATTATGGTTGTTAAGCAGGTCACTATGGGACCATATACAATTTCATAAATATATTTAATAAATATATTTTATATATTAAATATATGGTCTTAATACTAAAGCTGACTGGTTTCAGATTATCCAAGGTAAATTTACACACTAAGACCAAGATTATATAAAAGTCAAGACCAGAATGCAGGAAGAATTAAGGGCAAATTAGCCTGGGGATGGGGGGTTGGGAGGGAGAAATAAAACCAAAGAAGAATGCAAATTTCTCGAACCTGGTGCCTTCCATATGTATTGGCATTTAAATTCCTGACTTCCCAGCCAGCAAGACACATATGTTGGAGGTGTTCAGCATTGTAATCTAATACATCTGCAGGGTGCTTGGTTGGGAAGGTTGGCTTAAAGCTTTTGGGCCTGAATCCACTTAAAACAATGTTCCCCAATAAAATTCTAATCAGAATAAGCTGTTTTAAAGGAGATATAAACAAGCGAAGAGTTAGTTTCAGGCCCTCTTTAAATGTGATGCTAGGCATATAAAAAAAAGGAAAGGAATTCCTCATGTGTAATTTCATGGATCTAATATTATATTTAAGTAGGATTATCTCATTTATTCTTGTTTTATTTTTTAAATAAAAATAAGGTTTATATTATAAAACTCTGTTTCACAAATTACTTATGAAGGTTTGACAAGTTTTACTTGTCCTTGGACTTGTCACTGCTAATTTACCCCTTTCAATACTGTTTCTTGTGAGCTTGTTGTTTAATCTTTAGCGGAGCTTGGTGAACTTGATGTTTAATCTTGGACTGAGTTTACAACTACTAATGTTAATTAAAAATGCAATAATGGCTCAGATAATGAGTTGTCACTCATGAGACTAGGACATCTGGCCTGAAATGGTGATATTACAGCTATGTAAGATTAGATGAGATTATTTTTACATCTTTGATATCACAAATATATGAAATGTAGGAGTTGGGACTATCATAAAAATATGAAAATTATTTGTATAATTTATAAGCTTCCATCACAACCATGGATGTTATTCCAAATTATGAGCACTGGTCTCCATTTTTGGCACTATGCAGGTATTAGCCAACTTTGACAGACATCATTCACACAACAGAATTTACCCGGTTTTATCACTCACCATGTATAGCAGGTTCTCCCTTTCTTTGTTTTCCTATGTCAAACTTTTTTATTTTGATTATGAATTCACTTCTTGCTTTACTCCCAAGTTTCATATTCTGTGTTTCTCCATTTTTTAAATCATTTTTATTATTCCTTTAAATTGTTGGCATGCTTTCTGCAGAATATCAGCTGTAAAGTAGGTACGTTTTCTAGCTGGTAATGATGAACCTATTTCTAGAAATCTTGTTTTCCAAAAGTAGCTCAATTGTTATAAGCACGGACGTAGAATTTTCTAAGTTCAGATTTTTTTTCTTTCTCAAAATTCTTCCATTGGGATTAAAATAGTTTGATTAGAAACAGTGTTCAAGAAAGTTTATAGTTAGCTTCAAAGCAAGCACTGGCAATTCTGGCAGAAAAATGCCACTGTAAAATATAATAATAATCCCAAATTATATTTTCCCCAGTGGATTCTTTTATATTAATAGAACCAGGGCTTAGATTTTCTCAAAGTGCCTTTCCTTTAAATGCAAGATTACATAATCTATAGAGCAGCCCAAAACTATATTTCAGTAGAGCCAAATTGCTCATGATTTTATTATGAGATGAATCTATGCAATTTTTCCTGTCTTTGTCTGAGACTTATCTCCTAACCCCTTCCTTTTGATCCCCAGCCCTATTAAGAGTGTTGTGTTGCAAAAGTTTTCACGCTGTTATTATTACATAGGGCAAATTGCTGAGTAAGAATAGCCCCAGGATACAAGCAATGTTCAGAGGCTTCATTTCATTTCTTTAAAGTAACTGAAGATTAACACATCTTAATGTTGCTGAGGTTGAAAAACACTGACATAATGCACAATCTCCAATCCCTAGAACTCATCTGGCTCCTTAACCACTGAAGTATGAACTCCAGTAATGTGTTAATGTGCCACCAAATGGTAGCATCCAGAAACTTCCCAAATATTACCACAACAAATAATAGAGTAAATCATCTCCTCCCCATTTTGAAATGTAGGATAAAAGGACACCCTTTCTTTTCATTTTCTATTTCTCTTCACAGTTATGCTGAGCAATAATATTAGTAACTCTACTAAAAAGCAGCTTCTAGATTCTTCTCAGATTGTTGAGAAAAAGTACACCTGAATGTCTGTCTGAATTACTAGATTTATTTATTTTAAATGTGGGGAAGATTGGAATGGACAAAACAGAACAGAATAACAAAGTTGGAAGGGACCTTGGAGGTCTTCTACTCTGA
Organism: Vipera ursinii; assembly: GCF_947247035.1. NCBI lineage: Eukaryota > Metazoa > Chordata > Lepidosauria > Squamata > Viperidae > Vipera > Vipera ursinii. The sequence goes on along the minus strand of NC_139516.1, from coordinate 24,637,607 downwards.
CCCCCTGCTCAGGCAGGAAACCCTGTGCATTTCAAACAAATGATTGTCCAATCTCTTCTTAAAAACTTTCAGTGTTGGAGCATTAACAACTTCTGGAGGCAAGTTGTTCAAATGATTAATTATTCTGTCAGGAAATTTCTTAATTCTAGGTTGCTTCTTTCCTTGATTAGTTTCCATCCATTGCTTCTTGTCCTGCCTTCAGCAATGTTAGGATTTAAATATGTGAACAACTGGTTCTCTGTGTGGATGCTGCTTCCAGAAGTCCATTCTGGGCCTGGGCAACAAAAAATTAGCTACTGGTTCTGCCGAAGTGGGTGCAAACCGGCTGAATCCCACCACTGGCTTTCAGATGCTTTGGAGAATAGCTGATTCCCACTTCTTTGTGGCAACCCAATTCCTGTGACTCTTCTTTGTATGTTTTAGCCTCTAGTCCCCTAATCATCTTGGTTTCTCTTCTCTGCACTCTTTCTAGAGTCTCAACATCTTTTACATCAAGACAACCAAATAATGCCTTTGTAAGTATCTATTACCAAGGCATTGTATTAACACTTCATGTGATCTTGATTCTATCCCTCTGTTAATGCAGCCTAGAACTGTGTTGGCTTTTTTCGCAGCTGCAGCTGAGAAATTGGTAAAAGTACAAAAAGATGGATTAAATATATGGAAAGCAATAATTTACAAGAGTTTTAAATTCATTTTATTTTAGCACATGGATTTATTTATTTTTACTGATCCTATCTACTTTTGAAATTACAGGTTATCTTTCCTCTGAGGCAAGCAGCTATGCAGATTTGCTGTTTAGGCTGAATTAAGTTTTATCTCATTTTAGGCTCTTTTAAAATGCACAAGGAATATATTGGCTACAGTTTGATCAAACTCAATGAAAAAAGCACTAGATAGAGACTGAGCTTCTCAAGCTCATCATCATCCTATAAAGGTAGGGTATATGACAGCAGGCAGTAAGTCGAAAGAGAAGCAATGTTGAGAGGACAGAGAATGGACTGTAAATTCACCTTTAAAATTGTTCTCTTCTGACCATGGATGGACTGGTGTAGCACTTTAACTCAGTAGTGGAGAAAGACCCAGTTGCTACAAGAACAAATCTGTTCTCCAAAACCATCATGCCACTGTAATTCTGTGGAAGGATTCAACAAGGGTACAATCTTTTTTCAAGAACCAGACTGCTACAAGCTCTTTTCCTTTTAAATCATGACAAGGGAAAATTATCTGGCAGCAATCTGAAGTGTTGTCTGCAGCTAGTGTTGTTTGACAAACTCCCAGAGATACATGCTGAATAAAGCTTGTTTGTGGCTCACAGTCACTTTTATTTTATTTGGCACTAGTTGTAAAAAAAACATTCTCAAAAATCGGTGCATTCTTGTTTATCTAATAGTAGTTGGAATGGCCCAGTTGGGTGGTTTAAGAAATTAGCCTTGCTTGTTGCATGTTTACCCTTATAGTTGTTTGATTCTTACAAAGCTCAGTGCTCCTTGACAGCCCCACCAAAGTCTTTCCAACAGCCATGGTCACTGGTTATTTATTAATTCATCCATTTACAAAGCACTGACTGCACATTGACTTCAGTGTGCACCAAAGACAATCTCTACATCAAAAGGATTTGAGATCTATTCTAAGGCATTTCCCACAGGCCAAACATGGCCCAAGCATATTTTAGGGTATGTGTGAATTCTTTTTCATGAGTAGCACAATATTTCTTTAGTTCTTAAAATACAACGATTGGCATGCAGTGAATGTTTCTTTGTTTACTGATAAGCAAATAAAAACTGGCAAAGTTTGTGTTTTCTCTCAGGAGAAAGGAATCAGATGTGGCCCCAGAATCTTTTAGTTTCTTAATATCAAAATACACAGTACTGTACACAGTGTATGACCTGGTTAGCTTTAAAAAAATGTTTACATTAATATACCTTTCTATTCCTTAAAATTCTTTTTCAGAGACCTCCTTGGTGTGTTCTCCCAAATAACAGGAAGAAAATAGCTTCAATGGAAACAAGCTGGTCAGAAATTCCTACAGTCTCTGTGGGCTCTTTGAGACTGTTAATCATTCAAGCCTTTTAAGTACCTTTTTATTAACCCAATCTAACATTCTTAGTTTTAACTCTAATCTTAGTTTTTATTTCTTTATTGTTTTATACTTTTATTACAACTGTACAACTGTAATCACAGTGAAAGCCAGTTAAATCTAGTACTTCAAGGTGCTGGACTAGGAGCAGAGAAACACAACTTCTAGCCTTGCCTAGCTGCACCCCTTCACAAATCCAAGATCAGTTTTAGGCAACCCCCAAACTGCTTTTTGGATAGTTCCAAAATTCCTCAATATTGGACCACCAAAATTCAACAGTGAATTGTCCAAAGCAAAGTCAAAAGGAAAGCTGGCTTCACTTAACAACCATGTCATTAAGTTAACAACTACAGCTATTCACTTAACAAGCGTGGCAAGAAGAGTCATATAAAAAGGTAAAGGTTCCCCCGCACATGCGTGCTAGTCGTTTCCAACTCTAGGGGCCGGTGCTCATCTCCGTTTCAAAGCCGAAGCGCCAGCGCTTGTCCGAGGACGTCTCCATGGTCATGTGGCTGACATGACTAGACGCCAAAAGCGCATGGAACGCTGTTACCTTCCCATCGTAGTGGTCCCTATTTTTCTACTTGCATTTTTACGTGCTTTTGAAATGCTAGGTTGGCAGAAGCTGGGACAAGTAACAGGAGCTCACTCTGTTACATGGCACTCGGGATTCGACCCACCAAACTGCCGACCTTCTGATCGACAAGCTCAGCGTCCTAACCCACTGAGCCACCACGCCCCAAATGACATAATTCTCCCCAATTACTCAGGGGAAAAAAATGAAATAAATAAGAAATTCCAATGTTTGTGCCTCTAAACATTTTTTTAAATGTTTGTTTTTTAAAAATTTTGTTATAACAATCGTTTGTTATACCTATTCACTTGCAAGATGTCATGATGTTAATACCTCCTCCAAAACACTCTGTGGCCATTGATAACAGTTCATCACAAAGTATAAAACCCATTACAAAAAGGCTACCCATCTCTGGTTAAGGTGTTTCTATAATATTTAGAAACAACTACCATGCAAAGCACTGTTTCCATGGATGGTGTTTTTCTATTTAACCTGTGCTTTGAAACCTTCTGATATTCAAATATGCACTTCAGCTTGAGCTTAGAAGTTGAATCAAATAACAGAACTAAAACCTTGCCGATGTTAGGTTTTTTTAACAGTCCTCATGCTGGGATCTGGATCTGCATATTCAGTTATTTCCAGTGGCTCTCCCAGCTCTTCTTCATTGCCTGAAGTTTTAGCCATGCTTGCTAATAATTATACTAAATTTTGCAACTCTGAAGTTCCCATCAGTATTGAAATGTTAACATTCTGACAAGTCAATATAAATGACTAAATCCTTTCAGAAGAATATGCAGTTTTGCCCAACTGTGAACTCACAACCAAAGGGATCAAAGATATAATTAATGTAGTTAAAGAGTAATAAAATACCAGGCAGTAATAGATTCCTTGCCAAATGTTATAAGAAACCCAACATTTATTGGCTCAGTCACTAAAATAAGAGTTTAGTGGAAGGTACTATTTCCAGTATTTTGGCAGAAGGAAAAGAGATTCTAACCAAAACCAGGGAAAGACTTTACTTTTCTTGGAATCATATCCACAATCAGGTTTCCTCCTAAACTTAAAAATTAAGAGCTTGCCTCTCTATTTGTAAGATGCCTTGGTGAGATTATTGGCCCTTATATAAATCATAAATGAAATGGCTCCATTTTGACTGGGGTTGGCTGTACTATTTGAACAAATGAACCACGGCTACGATCTGAAAAATGGCGAAGTGGCAGGAACAGTAGAGCTTCGTGATTGTCCCTCTGAACCCATTTATCCAGCCCTTTGCATAGAACTACATGGGTCACAGAACCTGCCTGGATTTTCTAGCCTTGCTGCCCCTATATACACTACAGGAAATAGTTCCGTTGCTAGTTAGATTTATAACCTATCTCTCAATCAGAAGCTCAAGAATACACCATCTTTCCTCCTCCCATACTTCCCCTATACAACAGCAACCCTATAGTTTTGACACAGAGAAAGTTTCCATGACTTAGAATAGATTTGAACTTGGGTTTCCCTCTTGAACAGTGCTAGTGCAACACTCTAAGCTAGGGGTGTCAACCTTGCAATGTCACGTGACGTGTCACGATGTATCTCAACTTTTTTTCCATTGCTGGCCATGGGGTGGGTGTGGTTTTACTATGATGCATCCAGCCCATGGGCCGGCAGTTTGATACCCCTGCTCTAAGCATTACACCACACTGGCTCTCTGGTAGTAAAGAAACATTCAACTTCCAATCATATAAGCTGATATACTATATATGGTATGCTAGATTGTAAAACTGTTGTATTGCTGGAAATGCATCATATTTTGAAATGCATTTTAATAAGTTCTGATTATTGGTCCTTGTTCTTTTGTACTATTAATCTCATTTTTCCTCAGATATCATTATTTCTTTCAACATGTTGCAGTATTCATTCTTTCAAAGTCTATAATGAATCTCATTACTAGGTATCAGGCAATGAATTATCTTTCCACTACAAAACATCTCTGCTCTATATTATTGCTACATGTATATTTAGTTTGTAATTATGTTAGAGAATAAGAGGACAAGAGAATCCCATGCACAAAAGAGAACAATTTAGGCCAGCAGATAACAATGTCATCGTGGTTTCAGAGTTGGTGTGAACAGTGAAATTGCTTTGATCAATGGAAATTTAATGGCAGCGATAAATAACCAGAAGCAATCACTGAGTTCAAACCACAGAAGAGTTTATTATTGCTATCTCTAATACAAGAACCTAGTCAACTAATAATCAAAGCTAAATTGCGCTAGATAAGGGTCAACAGAATTCACAGAGGGTTGGACTTAGATCTTTTGTGACAATGCAATGACTCTAAACTGATGACATGTTTAACCCCACCTTCCAGTTCAGTCTCTTCTGCTACACTAACTTGGTGCCGAATGATGGGAGTGGTCTTTTGATTTTCCTGGATTTTCAGTGACTCTCTCCACCATCAGTCATTGTAACATTCTGGAAGGCTCATCTGGAATGGAATGAGAAGGCAGACTTAGTTCTGTTCTAAGTGATGGAAACCGCTTTTACCCTTTGCTGGTTGACAAAGCAAATGCAGAGACATAAGTGGAGGAGATGAGTGCATATAAGAGACAGAGATCTGTACTTGTCATCCAAGGATAAATATCTGAGTCAGGATTAAAGAGCTGAATAGAATTGACTTCTCCTTTATATCCAATGAAGGTATGATGCCTGGAATAAGTAACAGAATGCATGTGTCTGCTAAAAAAATAAGGTATTCCAGACAATAAAGAATCGTTGTAAGTGGAGATCAAAGGAACCATCTAGTCTCTTGTTGGCTGACATTTACCCTGGCCTGCAGGAGATAATCAAGAAAGGTCTGGTCAGTTGAGAAGCAGCCACGTTCACAGGAAATCTCGCCTGATGGGATACTGACAGTTCTGCCATTTTTGTTTGTTTTTTTATTCCCCAGGCAACCCCAGGTGTATGATTGGGGTTGAAGCCATTTGAGAAAGAACCCCACTCACTATGTGCCCTGCTTCTACCTCCCTTCTTCTATGTGGTCATAGGAGGATATTTAAAAAGCCAAGATAGTGACCAGGATTACACCTTCAAAGCCCACCTTCCTCATTTTATATGAGACTTATATGTGGCACTTGTAAAAAGTGGAAAGACTTTCTTTATACCCACATAAAAATGCAGATTTAATGGAAACCCAGGGAGCCATGCAAGCTGCAGACTGCTGAAGAGAAAGACAGGAATATTGAACGTCAGGAAAAAATCTGGGGGAAAAAATGGTACTAATTTTTAGCATATAAAGAATTCCAGGAGACATTGTAGTTTAGTTTTTTTTATAATCACCTTTAAAGTTTAAATGCCTTCATTTTGAGATAACTTGCTTGCTGAACTAAATAAAAATGATTCATTTCCTTTCCTTCAGTTGTATGAGAAAGTGGAATGGAAGAGTTCGGAACTGTACATCCCAAACTATATTTAGTCTATTGGAAAATCAATAATACAGCAGAGAAAACTATTTTCAGTCTTCTTGAAAAACCTTCTCAGAACTGTGAAAAACAGTAATGGAAAAGAGGCAAAGCTCTTGGCAATGTCTTTTTAAATTAGCAATAATTTGAAATCAGGTGACACAGCGGCACTGCCCCCTGGTGGCTGGCAATGGATTTTACATGACACTGCATCATTTTCTAAATGCCTTTTTTAAAAAAAAAAATGGGGTGGAGGTGGATTCTGAAAGATGTACCATAAGTCAGAGGTCCCCAACCTTTTGGGCACCAGGGACCAGTTACGTGGAGAGAGATTTTTCCACAGACAAGAGGGGACATGGTTTCGTGTGCTGCCTGCATCTTGTGGATGGGGCTTTGCTTGTTTGTGCAGACCTGTTGCTGGCATGCTGCGGCCTGCTAAGCCATAAGTAGGGTCTGCAAACCACAATACAATGAACTGCAATGAAACTGATAACACACCAATTTGATAAATAAGGAATGACCCAGGTCTACATATCATGTAAAGATGAAGTATAAACCCAAACATTTTGATTAAGCTATTAATAGACAATCGATTTTATATTAGTTCCATAGAGTTGTTGGTTATTATGGCTATGTAACTGTGTGATCATTTCTTAATGATATTAACTGAACTAAATTTCATTACATTTATTTACAATGACCTTATAGGCAATTATGCATATTGATTTTAATTATGCTTGATTTTAAATGATTGTATTAATACTACATGTATCCAGGGCTTTTTTGTCATAGAACACACTGGAATGGATCGATGGATTTTCCAGAGTTCTTTTCCTATTGGTTCCCTTCCTATCCTCGTTTGTTTTTTAAAAATGCCCTGCTGGCGGTACAGTGTGAGCAGGGTCCCCTCCAGTGCTGTGTGCCTCCTCTAGAAGGAGCCATGAGGCGCCAGAGCGCCACAGCCAGAGCGTGGCTTGATTGGCTGGGTCGGACCATGTGGTGTGGAAGCCAATGGTGGTGGGAAGAGACACATAAACATGGAGGCCATCTTTCACGAGAGGGTGAGTGAGTCTTCTGCCTTCCCTTACAGAAGGTGGGGTGTGAGGTTAAAAAGAGGCAAGCGAGAGGAAAGAAAGGCGGCTGGCATGGAAGCTTGCCCAACAGTGAAACTTTGCTGTTTCTGTTCCTTGGATAGTTCAAAGGCTGGGATGTCTACGAAAACCTCTTTTTAGTCTTTTATACTTTATATTCAAACTGCAGAGGGGAAGAATAAGAATAAAGCCAATGTCTTGTGATTGTTATTATTATTAATAATATATAATATATATTAATTATGTATTGTCAGATGTAAAGGTAGATCTAGAGTATGAGGTTTAATCAGATCTATTTATTAAATCGGGTTTAACTTAAAGGTAAACTAAAAGTAATTTGTTCACTGACAAAGTTTCAACTTTAATTTGTTTCAAGTCAATATTCATATTAAACTCCAAATGTAAATTTTTCCACCTTGTTTGACAACTTCTTAAAAACAATTCAATCTTTTACAAGCAACCAAATTTTGTTTTATTGGGCCAATTTCATTCCACATAGAAAGCTGACATTTCCAATCATTAAACTAAATGGGTACACCAGTGGTAAATGTCCCAAAAGATTAATAAAATGCCTTCTTGTGATTTAAAGCCACATTAATGGTAACATTGGTAACCATGGTAACATTAATAGTATTACCTTGGACAAAATTCTACTCTTTTAGATACACTAAAATTTGAAGAGGTTTTTTTTTTCAACTACAAAGGTAAACCTTGTAGGGTAGGCAAGGTGGATTGTATGACGTGTGTGAGTTCTGGCACCTTTTTTTCACAAAAAAGCACTGTGTGTATCTATGTTAGATACGATGTTAGAAACATTGTATTTGTATAATAAATACTTTGAAAGAATACTACTTATTTCACATCCTATAGTTTTTCATTAGCATCTGATTGTTTACCATGCAGGATTACAGAAGCCTTGACTTTACTCAATATACATTCTTATATTCTCAAAGATCTTTGACTATACGTACACAAAAAATGGATTTCAAGGATTGTGTTTAACAAACTTTCACATTTTATAAGCTGGTAATATCTTGAACTCCAGTTCTATCTCCCATTATTTCATTGGCTGAAGATCAGAGTAAGTTTGATAAAATCCAGAAACTTGTGTTGGCTTTTGTTAAGGAATTCATGAAAGTCTCTTTAAGTCAAGCATCTCTAGGTGTATAAGAGTATGTTTACAGTATTCATCTGTTGAGCATACAATTCCAGTTTGAAGTTTAAAGCTAAAGGGAAAGAATACATTGCCATCCTTTCTTATACCTTTAATAAAACTGTATGCTTTTTAATAACATTTGTTAGTTTGAAAAGGTGCTACCAGTATCCTCATAATTTTGGCTACCATCCTAACATACCTGTCCTCCTAAAATGCTTCCAAGTGCTAAATATTTACATTTTTATCCTTTTTATTCTAGTTTCCAGACACGCAAAACTACAATTACTTTAGTCAGGTTTGTCTAGGAAAATATTCATTCACCAGCTTATTAGAGAGTCCCAAGTTAAAATTAGAGCCTCTGCAACTGGAAAGGTTATCTTGTAAATTCAATTTAATCCTTAAGCTAGAATGTTGTGCGTACTTCACTGCTTTTTGAGATACTAACATGATGAGTTTCTTCTAATTAAATATACAGTAGCTTGAATGAATTGTTTAAACCAGGGGTGTCAAACTGCCGGCCCGCGGGACGGATGCGTCATGGCGAAACCATGCCCACTCCATTGTTGGCAATGGAAAAAAAGTGACTTTGTGAGTTTGACACCCCTGGTTTAAACAAAGAGAAAATTATGCATGTTGAAATTAAATTAGTTCCACTAGCTCTTCCCACTTATCAATGAAATAAATTCAGTGGAAGACTACCAAGATGATGAGAGAAACTGGAAACTATGTCCAGCAAGGAACAATGTAAGAAACCAGTATGTTTCAGCAGAATAAAACTGAAATATGCTAGCAGTTTTTAGATACCTAAATGTTGTGGAATAAAAAATGGAAGTGATCACTAAATGCCTTGAGGGCAAGACCAGAACCACTGGGATGAAACTACAGGGTAGTTCTTTGAGTGAGGCATTGTCCTTTACCTCTTGAAGAGGACTTGATTCACCCCCTCCTCAAAAAGCCATTGCTGGATCCCCACCATACTCAACAATTTTCATCCAGTATCTCACATCCCTTTCTTGGGGAAGGTGGTTGTACAACAGCTTTAGAGGGCCTTGGAGAAAGTAGATTTTCAATCAAGATTCAGACCTGGGTATGAGACAAAGCCATAATAACCATAATGACACTGTTTAATATTATTGCTTTGCCTGGCTGGGTTATATCTCTGGATTATATGCTTGGATCTGTGTTGACCGAAGGAGCTGGAAAACAAAGTGCCATTTATTCCTGAAGTTAAAATTATCTACAAAAGAAATCTGTTGGGAGATCTACTAGGGGTGATAGGAAGCCAACCACCATTCAGATATTGCTGAGCTACAACTTCCAATAGCTATAATCAGCATAGTCAATGCTGAAGGATGGCATAGCAATGGCATAGAATCCTCCCTATTGGCTTAATAAGACTTAGAAAACAAGATTTCACTATCATTTTATCCTGAATTTTGTATTATACAGTATGTTGTCCCTAATACATACAAATCTAGGAATAAAAAAACAAGGCAGCAAACTCCTATTTTTAGCATTTTTCTATTTCATAGTGCAATCTTGACTTTCAAAGATTATAGATCTGTAGGGCTCCTTTTTGGACAAAGCTAAATTGTTGTTTGTTGCTGGTTACTGTAGTATCTCCCTAATTTCTTTGTTCCAAAACACATTGCATTTTCTTGTTCTCGTTGCTAGCATGAGCCACACTTTTAGCTGAAACTATCTGGGGTCTGGTTTCTGTCTGACCAGGAAAGTAGTGAGAATGGAATAAAACCAGAAACAATAACTTTTAAAGATGACTCCATGTGATTTAGGCTTTTATGACAAAGACCTGGAGTTATTGGCACAGGCATCCCACCAAGAGTGTCTTTGACAAATTCTTCCTTGTCTCTTTGGTGAATTTGCAATCCAACTTTCATACATTAACACGTTTGTATTATCTGTGGTGCCGTGGTACTGAAGTTGAATTGTTTTTCAAAGAATAATAATCATTGTTCTGCAGTAGGGCCAAGAGAATCCTGTTGAGAGAGGGGTCAGCACATGTTCAGCCAATAAGACAAACCTCAAGCTGTAAAAGTTGTCTTGCTCTCTCTGCTGGAATCCGAAAGACTTGTGCATAGACTTATAGCAGGTAGCCTTTACACGGCTTCATATCTTGGCCGAGATCAGATTCACAAGCAGACAAGCTGATAATGGAAACATCTGAAATCTAAAGCAGACTATATTTCTAACACAGAGCTTATGGTTGGAAAGGATAGGACAAAACTGTGAAGCATCATATTCATCTCAAGGGAAGTAATGGGCTGGATTCATAAGACATGCTAATCTTGAAAGAACGTAACCAGCTTCACATAAAATTTGCTATGCAAACAGTGCTGAATATCTAAAGAAGCTATCAAGAGATGAAGGTTGAAAATGTGAAGTTGGGAAGAGACAAGGCTGAGAACCAAGAAGTTTGTCATGTAAATGCTGAGAAAAAAAGCATTGTCCACTGCCTTGCATCATAAGGGTGGGAAAAAAGGAACCCAGGATTAAAGTCTTCATTATGCCTAATTCATATAGCATAATAGAGCATCCATAGAGCACAGGTCAAAACGGACAAGGTGGCAATGTGATGTCACAAGCCAAGCACAATCCCTTTTTCATGTGCATCAACACACATGTACAAAAGGCAATGGACTTGGTCGTGATGCTGTGTCTACCATTTCATATAAATACACTGTGCAGATGTTCCTGTTACCTTAGATGGGTATGAACGGATCAATGGATTGCTACATCTGGACCTACTGGCCCAGTAGATGCTGTTTTTCTCATGTAGATTGCTGTGACTGCATAAAGACATTTATTCTCACTTTCCTGCAAGAGCAGAGTTCTAGAAATGATTATTGCAGGCATCTGAGGACACCTTTGGCATACAGAAGGTCAATCTTCTACATTTAGATATTTTACATCAAGCCAATTCTGTCTTGCTTAATGTGAAAGCTGCCTACAGATGCTTCAGCATCATACAGGCATTGATTCAGGCTTTCCTTGCACAGAAAAGTTGTTCTCCCCAAATGGTTCCCTGGATTCAGACTATATCTGTAACCACGGAGATTTGTTCGTTTATAGTAGATGCCTTTTGCCACAGTTGTGAAACTGGCCACCGGTTGGTATAAAGTATGGATAAATAGAAGCAAGGTTTGAGAATTGGCTTGGCATTAGGGCTGCTGGTGATAAGTCTGCCAAATGGAAGATTAAAAAACTAAGTGGATGAATACTGTAGTTAAACCAGATTGCCACAGCCATGGTTGGATTAACATTTCCAGAAACTCAAGGGGACAATGCTCAGAGGCAGTCATTTTCAATGGTAGTACATTTCTCTGCTGCTGTTGCTGCTGTTACCTTGGCGATCTTCCAGAAAAAGCTGAAGACAAAGGTTTTATTTATTTATTTATTTATTTATTTATTTATTTATTTATTTATTTATTTATTATTAATTAGATTTCTATACCGCCCTATTCCCGAAGGACTCAGGGCGGTTTACAGGGCAAAGTTAAAAACAGTTAAAAACAGTACAAAGGTTAAGATAAAGTTAAAATTAAAATAGGATTAAATAACAATAGCCCAAATTTAAAATTTAAATTTAAAATTTAAAAATTTAAAACCCCTCAGTCCAGGACAGATAAATCAAACAACCAGGTTTTTAGGTATGTTGCAGTGTACTCCTAGGCTACTGGGAGTTGAGTTCCCCCCACGGGGATGGTACCTTACTACATGGAGGGTACTTGGGAAAGAGTGGTTCTATATATGATTGTGCAAATGTTCTCCTATTGTATGTCATCTTCATAAGACGAAGCTTTTCTTCTGCCGCTGTGCTAATTGATCAATGTTAAGAAAAGAAAATCACCTTCAGCTGACTGTTTTAACATCAGTGGACTATTTCTCAGTGTCGGTGGGGCTGTCAAAAACTCAGATGCTAAACACACAAGCTGGAAAACCCACGAGATTTTGAATAGGAAAACTAACAGTGGAACATTACAAGATTTTAGCTAAATTAAAATCTGATGGCTACTGACCGCCTATATCCTTGTATTCAAAGAGCTCAGATACAATAAACAACTTAATTTGAGTGAGAAGCACAAATATAATAATACATAACAGATTCCTCCTTGGCTGATGCTTTGACACTGCAAAAAATCCTCAAAAATGGTTCAAGCTAATTAAATGGTTGTCTTCACTGCTGTAAAATATAAAATACTGGAAACAACAACAACAACAAAAAAAATACCTAAGAATTGTTGCCTTGCCCCATTTGTCACAAATCTGAGTTTTTTAAAGAAAGACTTCACTTTTTCCACAGAAGAACTAAATAAAATAGATTGTGAGCATAACGTACACACTTCATCTTTATTGCATTTATGGAGATCTTGGTATTCACTGAGCTTGGTGTTCTTGCGGAAAAAAATCATTACTTACTTATGTAACAATGTCAATACTTTGACATAAAGGAGGGAGGTTTTCAGGCTTTTGACGTGTGGCAAATTGTCATACTTGTCTTGAGTATATGTGCCTGGTTCTGATTGGTCTCCCTGCTTGATTAGCTGTATGACTTCATATTAGATTGTTTCTATCTACTTTGTTGGTTCCCCCTTATATACTGGTTGCTGGGTGTATGATAAGAAGAAGGATATCCCTCCAAATTGTTTGCATCTTTCTTGGACCTTTGTTCTTTAACTGGTTTGTAGACTATGTTTATCTCTATGTGTCAGTTAATGGCTCATCTATCAGAATGCCAGGCTTCTAGGAATTGTCTTGTGTTTTTAGACTTGGCTTTATTTAAAATTGGTTTCCAGTTGGATTTGTGGTTAAAGCTGACCCTGTGTTCTTTTCTATCTATCTAAGTAGTCCCTTCTCAAATTTTACAATGGCTTTGTATATAGAGATCTGCCACCAAGCTGCATTGAGAATATTTTAGATAGAAATCCTTTTTGATATCTGTACCATTAAAGAAATGTCCAACTAAAATATGGTTTTGAGGATACACTTTGAAGAACAATAAATTGTGCCTTACTGCAGATGAGATCTTTGCCCAGATGTGCGGACAGTGCAAAATACGCCATGCTGTATTTGGCTGAAGAACAGAAGAAATTGGCCAGGCACAATCCCAATAAACCTCTGTTTTGGAAAAAGTTCAATTTTTTTTGTCCAGACTCATAGTGCTACCTTTCTTTCTGAAATAACAGCTGAATACAATTTATGTTATAATGTCATCTCTTATAGTTTGCTTCAACAGTTAATGCATGCATAGAGAGATTTAAAATTAGTCTTTCAGTTTAGGATCTTTACTCCATTGCCTTTAAAATATGCATTTTTAGGCAAGGAGAATATAGGGACATCTTTTAAAAAAACAACTGATGACCAGTATGTTCTGACAGTCCTAATTGCAAAATGTGTGGAATTTCCATCTTATAAGCACAGTGTGCTCAGATGCTTTAGGAAAAAAGTTATAGCATATTATGGTGGAAAATATAATGTGAAAATAAGTCAACAAGACTGAAATTCTTTTCATTAATAGTTTATTAATGTTTTCAATCATACAGTTAGCAATGTGCAAAACAATAGAATATTACTTATCTAATTGAGTATCTCTCCCACTTTCCCTCTCTCTGTCTTACCCCCCGTTGATAGGGCTCGCAACTTGGGCATCCTCCTGGATTCACAACTCAATTTTGAAGACCACATAGGAGCCGTGACCAGGGGGGCTTTTGCACAGGTTCGCCTGGTTGTGTCCCTATCTGGACCGAGTTGCGTCCCTATCTGGACCGAGATGCCCTACGCACAGTTACTCATGCGCTCGTGACCTCCCGTTTGGACTACTGTAACGCTCTCTACATGGGGCTGCCCTTGAGGACCACTCGGAGGCTTCAACTGGTGCAGAATGCGGCCGTGCGAGTTGTAATGGGGGTCTCCCGATACTCCCATGTAACACCTCTACTCCGCGAGCTGCATTGGCTTCCAGTTGCCCTCCGGGTAAAATTCAAGGTGCTTGTTATTACCTATAAAGCCCTACATGGCTTGGGTCCGGGGTATTTGAGGGAACACCTGCTGCCGGCATCAAATGCCCTTTGTCCAGTGCGCTCCCACAGGGAGGGTCTGCTCAGGGTCCCACCGGTAAGAGATTGCCGGCGGGTAACACCCAGGGATAGGGCCTTCTCAGTGGGGGCGCCTGCCCTCTGGAACCAGCTGCCAGTGGAGCTGAGAACTGCCCCCGACCTCCGTTCATTCCACCGGGGCCTGAAGACCTGGCTCTTTGAGCTCTCTGGCCCAGGCTGAGGAGTAATTTATTTTAATTGGGGTTTTAATTGCACAGGGTTAAGTTTAATCTTTTTTAAATTGGTTTTAATTTTTGTATTGTTGGTTTTTAATTTCCTGTAAACCGCCCTGAGTCCTCAGGGAAAGGGCGGTATATAAATGTAATAAAATAAATAAATAAATAAATAAATCATATAGTGAAGTCCTACCTCGGATATGAATAGATGTTAGAAATGCAAATATTCAAAAATCAGTAAGAAAGCAAATCAGTCTCTTGGGTAAAGATATGCTACAGAAGCTCCTGTAAGGCCACTTTGAGGACTATTCCCAACATCTGAGGAATGAAGTTGCTTGAATTTGTTTTGACTTGGACTCCAGTCATGCAAGTCTCATGAAGGAGACTGAGATATGATCTGCCCAGTTATTTGGGATGATCAGCATGACACATTTGTTGGAAGTTAATTTGCGTATGGTTAAGACTCTGATACAGGGAATTCACACCCCAAATCAGGATAAAGCAAAGTTCTATAAAAAAAACCTTATGGATAGACTAATGAGCTTCTCTTATGAAAATTGCTGTTTATTGGAATGGAGTAATCCCCCTATAAGTAGACAGAATTTCTGAGAAATTAAAATTCCACAAGACAAACTACCAAAACCATTTTTTTAATTTGATGGACAATTTATTGCTTGTTGGAGACATAAAAATAGCACCTCAAGAGAGTGTATTTATTTTTCTGAAAGATATAGATATTTTTCAAGAATACCCATGATTTGGATTTTAAATAATTCAATTATTAAGGTTCATAAAGTAGAGGCATTATCAAAGATCTTTTCAGATTATAAGCCAGTGAGTTTGGTTTTAAAGTGAAACCCAATTCTTTCAGACGGAAGTTTAATGAAATGCTATAGCAGAAAAGCAACAGTGGAGGATTGTAAATTTAAAAAGACTTTTTTTTAATAATCTTAATAAAGATACAGATATAAGAATGGTTTGGAATGTAAGCAAAGTTTTCTTGAGAATTACTTTATACTGCTTAGCAGTGAACTCTAAAGAACAGGCAAGAGAAAGTACAAGCTATTTGGGTAACAAAAGAATAATTAAAGAAACTTTAATCTCATCAGCTTTAGCTTCTATGATAACAATTGCCTATAGTAGCACTAAGAGAAATGGAAATAAAAATGAATTATGCAAAACAGAACAAAAATTGAGTTTGCAAATAAACCAGGGAAGTGATTGGTTTACAAATTACAAAAAGAAAGCAAAAAATGATCTTGAAATTACAAAAGAGAGATACTGTAATAACAGATCGTGTGGTTATGCAGAATGTATTTGAACAATTTTTAAAAAATATATAAAAAACAAGAAATTTGCCTGGAGATGAATATTTTTAAAAAATAAAACCTATTGAAAATAACCAAGAAACAGAAGCAAATTATGAATTGACCATTAACAATAAGGGAAGTTTACAAAGCTATTAAAAAGCTATTAAATAAAGACTAAAGCAAGAAAGGTGCCTGGATCAGATGGCTTCTTACTCTAGTCATGCTCCAAGGATCAACTTTTACAAAATAGAATGGATTCTAGAGGGAAAGATGTGAAAAAGCTGAAAAGAGGCTAATATAGCATTAATACTCAAGGAGGGATAAGATTTGACTTTAATAAGAAAGTATAGGCTGATTCAGAGAACTTTAAAGGTGAAATCTTTAAACTGAAAACAGAACTTTTCCTCTTGGGTTTGTGGATGAACAGTTGGAAAAAAAGTCATGGAACTCTGTTTTTATACATGATTATATTATATTATAATATAATATTATAATAATTTGTATGCAGAAAGATGAAAAGATTTGGCAGTCTGCAATGGAGGAATGGTTGGTGTGATGGCCAAGCTGACCTGTTTGATTAGAGAAAAGACAGTGTCTATACTTATTGCTGACTAGAAACCCTTTATGGATTTTGCATACAACAGAAAAAAAAGAAAGTTGTGATTTGTGGTTTTGATAATTAAGCAGGATGAATTAGCAAGAAGGGAGTGACAATGCAACTTTACAGGAAGGAATAAATCTGCAATTGTACTTATAACTGCTGTAAAGAGGTTCAGAAGTCGCTTCTTTATATATTTTTTCTTTTCTATTCTTTTTTTTCTTTTTAAACTTTAGACTTCTGCAGTACTTTCTGCAGTACTTTCAGGCATAACATAGGAACAAAAGTCACACCATTTTTCAATATAGCACAGCCTATTTCATCTGCTGTTTGCCTCTTTAAAACGAAAAATCAGGCATGTGAATCGTGACTATGCATATTCTGTATCATCTACTAAATGGCCTGGTGAATCAATGAGGGTTAGATTTTACATATTTTGAAGACTCAGATTCATAAGCAGCTGGTCCTTCCTATTTCTAGCAGAAACTACCTACATAAGTGATGAATGCTCCAACACTGGAAGTTTTTAAGAGGAGACTGGACAGCCATTTGTCTGAAGTGGTATAGGGTTTCCTACCTGAGCAGGGGGTTTGACTACATGACCTCCAAGATCCCTTCCAACTTTATTATTATTAATAATATTATTATTATAACAATTTTATTCATAAAACATGAAACTCAGTCAACGGAACACTCAAATTGACTAGCACTAATGGTTGACAGGGGTTGCTGCCAGCATCCTAGGTATCAACCAGGTATCTCCTTAAAATATAAGATGTTCCGAGTAGCACAGTTTTTTGTAGCTTTGCTGGAGTTATTGCAGGAAGCTGCAATTTCTTGGTGTATTTTGCAAAGTTTTTGGACATAGTTCCCAGTGCCCCGATGACAATGGGTATCACTATTACACGTTTCATCCATAATCGTGCAGTTTCGATGGCCAGGTCGCGGTATTTCGTAATTTTTTCCAGTTCTTTTTCTTTGACTCTGGCATCTCCTGGTACAGCGATATCAATGAACTTTATGCTTCGGTTCTCTATGACTGTGATATCTGGCATGTTGTATTATTATTATTATTATTATTATTATTATTATTATTATTATTATTATTATTATTATTATTATTATTATTATTATTATTGTTTGTTGTTGTTGTTGTTGTTGTTGCTGTATTATTATTATTATTATTATTATTATTATTATTATTATTATTATTATTATTATTATTAGGCAGAATCTTGCAACAATTACAACATCGGTTCCAGTAGTCTATAGAAATTTTTTTTTAAAAAAACACATAGTCCCCCCCCCTTGTTTAAAATAAGACTATTAGTGTTACAATCTAAAATAACTACGCTATCAATCCAAGACATGTCTTTTCAGAAGTAACTCCTATAGAGTTTTAGTGGGGCTTCTTCCAATGTTCAGGATTACAGTCCCAAAATAAGCATTTATGCCACGCCAACAAAATAAAATTTTGGCGAGGAGAGCAATGGACTATCTACTTTGGAACAGACTGATCCTCTCCAAAACCCACCAGATGCAACCATATTTGTTTTCTCTTTCCAACACATTTTTCAAAGTAATTTATATTTCCAATTCATTTTCCCTTTTTCTCTAAATTCTTTCATCAAACACATAGAGCAGGGGTGTCCAAACTTTTTTCAAAGAGGGCCAGATTGGATGAAGTGAACATGCTGGAGGGCCGAACATTTTTCCAAACATTCTTTGAACAATTACAATTAAATGCAAATGAATTATTTTATGCCAAGTTAATTGCAAATGGCATACTTTTCATTTTATAACATAAGATCAACTGACAGCTGAGTTTTCACAATGTATTTTAAATAAATTTTAAAAAAAACTTACTGTGTGAGCTGTTACCAGAGAGTCTGACCTTGTCAAACTTACTTTGACAAGGTCAGACTCTCTGGTAACAGCTCACACACTTCCACCACTTCACAAATTCTGCTAGGCCAGGGCCCTACCTACCCCTGTCCAGCTCCCCACATCCCAGCCCATAAAATGGCTGTGAAACACAGAATGCGCGCACGTGCACACACACATACACACACACACACACACACAGACACACCCGCCCTTCCCTGGACGTCGCCTTCGCCCAGGGGAGCCAGAGGGCTTCGAAGCCGGGGCAGCTCCGGCGGCAAAGAAGGCGCGCCCTCGCTGCACCGGCACAGACGCCGCACCAAGCCCGCGGCGGGGGGAGGAGCGTGGTGGTTCGGCCAGACAGGAAAAGGTGCGGGAAGCGGCCGCCGCCTGGTAACGGCACCCGGGCTCACAACGTGGAGGCGGCGAGCAAGCACGCGCTTAGGGCGAGGCGGCCGCGGTCCGGTGAGGGAAGACCGCCGAGGGAGTGGCTGGCCGGGCTGCGCTGCTGCCGAGCAAAGCTCGGCCAGGGTGCCCGCTCTGCTCTGCCTGGCGCCAGCTCAGAGACTCCGCCCGCCAGGCCCTTCTCCCGCTCAGCCAGGCCAGGTGCGCACCGTCAGCCTCGCTGCACCGGCACAGACGCTGCGCCAAGCCCGGGGGGGAGGAGCACGGCGGTTCGGCCAGGCAGGAAAAGGTGCGGGAAGCGACCGCCGCCTGGTAACGGCGCCCGGGCTCACAACGTGGAGGCGGTGTAGCGAGGCTGACGGTGCGCGCCTGGCCTGGCTGAGCAGGAGAAGGGCCTGGCGGGCGGAGTCTCTGAGCTGGCGCCAGGCAGAGCAGAGCGGGTGCCCCGGCCGAGCTTTGCTCGGCAGCAGCGCAGCCCGGCCGGCCACTCCCTCGGCGCTCTTCCCTCACTGCACCGCGGCCGCCTCGCCCTGAGCGCGCGCTTGCTCGCCGCCTCCACGTTGTGAGCCCGGGCGCCGTTACCAGGCGGCGGCCGCTTCCTGCACCTTTTCCTGCCTGGCCGAACCGCCATGCGCTCAGCCAGGCCAGGCGCGCACCGTCAGCCTCGCTGCATCGGCACAGACGCCGCGCCAAGCCCGGGGCGAGGGGAAGGAGTGCGGCGGTTCGGCCAGGCAGCCGGCCCTTCAACCCACCGGAGGAGCGGCAGATCGGCGCGGCCGGAGTTGGGAAAGCCACTAGAAGGGGGAGGGGAGTCACCTCTCCCCGCCGGGGGGTCGCCCAGCCCGTCCCGGGAGGCTGACATTTCTGCAGCCGAAAAAGTCGTCTCGGATTCCATGGCAGAAGGTCACCCCCGGGACTCCAGCACCAGGCAGGGCTGAGAGGGGGAGGGGGGGAGAAAGGGAGGGAAGGAGACAGGGAGGAGAAAGGACGAATGGGGGGAGGGAGGGAAGGAGAAAGAGAGAAGGAAGGAAGGAAGGAAGGAAGGAAGGAAGGAAGGAAGGAAGAAGAGAGAATGGAGGCAGGAGAGAGAAAGAAGAAAGAGAAAAGAGAGAGAGAGAGAGAGAGAGAGAGAAAGAAAGAAAGAAAGAAAGAAAGAAAGAAAGAAAGAAAGAAAGAAAGAAAGAAAGAAAGAAAGAAAGAAAGAAAGAAAGAAAGAAAGAAAGAAATCGGAGGCTTGGACAGACCCCGCTCCAGGCCCCGGGGCCGCCGCCACGGAATGCCCAGCCTCGGGGGGGAGTCTTCTGCAGGTGCGCCCTGGCCCCCTCCCCTCCCTCCCTCCCTCCCGCGGCCCGTCCCCAAGGCGGCACCCGCGGGTCCCCGGACTCACAGCACGCAGAGGGCGAAGGCGCCGGCCATGCTCTCGCTGTCGCGCACCAGGAACCTGCCGGCCCACCCGGCCCACGCCAGCAGCTCCTCGGCCGCCGCCCGGCTCAGGTCCTTGTGGTACCAGAGCAGCCAGCCCGGCACCGCCGGAGCCCCCACGCCCGGGAGCCCCAGTGCCACCGGAGCCGGAGCCGCCGCCATGGGCAGCCGCGGCGCGCAGGGAAGGTGCTCAGCGGGATGGGCGGGCAGGCCGAGACCCCCGCCGGCCACCCCCGCCTCACCCACAGCGCCGCATGGCCCGACCGGAGACCCCCGGCCGCTCAGGGCATGCCCGGCCCAGCGGCTCCTCCTCTGGGCTGCGCTCCGGCCGGGATGAGGGCGCGATCTGCTCTCCGCGCGCTTCCCCTGCGCACTGGAGCCGCCCTGGGCCCCGAGCAGGCCTGGTGGAGGAGGAGGAGGAAGAGGCGGAGGAAGCCGCGTGGAGCCCCGGAGCCTGGCTGGCGGGGTGGGGGCAGCAGCTGGACCGGCCTGCGCTTTCTGGGGTGGCCCCTCGGCGGGGGAGGCGGGAGCAGCTCCCGAAGGGGCGGCCCTCAATCAGAAGGGAGGGCCGTGGGAGGGCCACATTTACATACAGCAGGGAGGGCTGTTGAGGGCCGTATTAAACCGCCCCGCGGGCCGCAAATGGCCCGCGGGCCGGACTTTGGACATGCCTGACATAGAGAAAAGCTTTGCCAAAATGCCTCTGACTGAGTGCAGAGGGTAAAACAGAAAGTTTTGGAAACTAAGCTTGGCTACCTTCTGAGGAGTTCCTTTCATCTCAGAATATTATCAAAGGATGCCAAGTGCATTTCACCACACGAAACACCCAATATTGAGGGGGGAGGGGGTCCCCCTTTGTGTGACATTTTCATGGAATAGGAGTGTAGGCCCCCAACCTTTCTCACTTTCATCTCTGCAATATTTCATTAATCAGCAATACAGATGTGCAGCAAATGTGCCCAGGTTATCAGAAAGCAGGTGATGATGTGCAATAAATTGGGTGATGATTAATAGAAGAGAAGACATTGGGGGGAAAATGGATGGAGAAAGATTGCAGGTGTACTGTATAATGAAACTTTAACCTTTGCTGTTGCACATAATTCTTTAAGACTGTACAAACTGGCAGAGTTCACAACTCTTTAGCCAAATTGTTGACAGTGGCACTATGTTATCTGGACCTATTAACAGTGTGGAAAGAAGCAGTTTTAACCCTACAGGACAATTGTAAGTCAAACCATTCTTTTAGTTAGCTATGGTGTTCTACTCTGACAACCCTAACAATGTCCAAGCACTGTTCTTTTAGTCCTCCAAAAAATAAAAAATCAAACTTAGAGAACTGCTAAAATGGAAAGTGTTTCATTACAAAACCCATTATGAAGGCTTAACACCACAGATCATGTGTCCCAAACACTGGCTGGTTGCTCAAACCACATCCGCTGCTATTATTCCAGATGCCTACCAATGGAGAAAAAGTCATTGACATAATAAACTTTTGCCAATACTTTTCCAGAACATGGGCTCAGGGTATACCATGGGATACTTGGAGAAAGTGGGCACAGGTTCTATATTTCCCCAAATTGCAGCTTTTAACTTGAAAAGCCTGGTTGCCTGCTACTAGAACAATAGTAAGAAACTATCTCTCGATTAAATGGGCTGTATTAACCCAACTAGAGTCTGTGTGGGATGGTATAGCCGGTTCTTTGTAGGCACTGAGCGAGACGGAAGGTTCAAAACAGCAACAGGCTTTATTTTTTTTTTTTTTAAATTTTTAAAAATTTTTTTATTAAATTTATTATTTAAAAACATTGGACACAGTACCAGCGAGCTGACAAACCTTTTTGTCTACAATGTTTAAATATATATATATACATGTATATATGTACATCAAAAATACACTTAAATACACTTAGATTACAAATCGGTGAAATACCACAATATTTAAAACAGTGAGCTAGTCTGTAAAACCTAATAGAGACCTTTCTTTTTATCCATCCAAAGATACGATTTGTTCCAAATTCTATAATAGTCTGATTGATCTTTATTCTTTAATTCCAAAGTTAATTTGTCCATTTCAGCGCAATCCCAAATTTTCCTAATAACCTCTTTTTGTCCTGGGATCTCATTCTTTTTCCATTTTTGCGCAAATGATATTCTAGCTGCTGTGATAATATGGATCGTTAAGTATAGCACATCTTTAGGATATTTCTCTTTCGTGATTCCCAACAAGAAAAGTTCTGGACTAAACTCCAGATCTTGTTTCAATATTTCTTTCAGCCAAATCCAAATCATTCTCCAAAATTTTTGTGTTTTACTGCAAGACCACCACGTGTGGAAGTATGTGCCTATCTCTTCAGAACACTTCCAACATTTGGGAGATGCAGCAACAGGCTTTATTGAAGGTCATACATAACAGAAGCAAGCTGTGCAGCTATTTATACGGTTGGCCGATAGGCGGCAACCAATAGGTTTGAAGCAGAGGATTCCCGCCCAAAGACCTACTTAGCTGGCTGGAGACAACCAGTCTGAGCCGGCTAGCAACCCTTACAAGCATACACGTGAACTAGCACTTAGCAGTTGAATTCAAGCAATTAGCAAGCAGTGCAACGTAAGCAAACACTTACACATATAAGAAAGGCCAATACATTACAGGGAGCATTGGCCAAACATGCATATCTAATTGCAGTAGGACACTCAGGTTTTGAAAATGCCTTTTTGGACGTTTACTACAGCAAATTAATCTTTGCAAGTAAGTGCAAACAATAGACACGGTGGCATCAGATTTCTGTGCAATATCCCCGATACTTTCTCAGCAATACAAGATGAGCAATTGTTCTCTATCTTTTTAAATATATGTTAATCTTGTACTCAGTTCTAGACCATATCTGACTACTAAAAACTAAAGCAGCTATGAAGTAAGAGATCAGTAATAACATCTAAAATTCCTCCCATTTTAACATTAAGTACTATGCTGCTCAATAATAAAAATCCTCTGAGCCAGTACAGAACAGACTAAAACTCTATGGCAACTACTGTGCTTTACACTAAAACCTTATGCTCCATTGATTAGAGCTTGAGTGTGAAATATAAATGTTTGTTTATTTATTTATTTATTTATTTATTTATTTATTTATTTATTTATTATTTAAATTTATATACCACCCTATTCCCGTAGGACTCAGGGCGGTTTACAGGGAGAATTAAAATACATAACATACAAATTAAAATCAGTTAAAACTATGATTAAATTACAGTCCCTGAAGTTAAACTAAAACCCAATAAATTAATTAATTAAAACCCCTCAGTCTGGGGTTTGGAGGACACAGAAACATTGGCAGGGTTCAGGAAACATATTAGACTAGCTTTTAGTGTTTGAATTAGACTATTTGTGGTGCAATAGGAATCCATCATTGTCTTGGCACATTGGCCATCATATTAAAGCAGAATATGGGGTAATTTAGGCTCATCATGTTATATGAAGTCAGAATTTGTATATTATTACTCCAGGTGTAAGAGTTGCTGGCATGATGTAATATCTCAGTCACAGAGTTAAGGAATGGGATCCCTTCAATCATATGCACAATTCAGAAATTTATTTTATAGAATATCAGAAAAGTCTGTCTGCTAAAAATTAACCTCTTCTCCTTACTGGAACTTAGTTAGGTATGGCGGATATGTGGGTATGTTATTATTATATGATTGTAAACCCAGTATCTGACTTAATTTGATGCATATGCTCAGACAGTTCACCCATCACACTTCATGGATTCAGGTGAAGGCTTCCTACATTGTTGAAATCTTTTAACTGGAGATTCTGAGTTTCTGCCCTTTCCCTAAATACTGAATACTGAAACAAGGACAGTTTTTCTTATAAAAGCTGCATTTTCATCTCCATAGAGGGGAAAAGATATTTATTTTTCTTTGGTTACTATTGTAGCAAGTTCCCCCCCCCCCAATATGCTTACCTGACAGATCTACTTCTGTTGCCTCTAATTGATCTAAGACAGTTTCTGTCCATGTTTTTTCTTCGTCCTCTCTTCATTTTTGGTATTCATGTTGGAGCTTCTTGCAATGTATTAAAAAGATTTCGAAACACATTTATGATACTATAATTTCTGAAAAACCACAATCCCAGAAATTTACTTTAGGTTAAAAGGGCATTAAGTTAAAGAATGTGGTACTGAACAGTAATGCGAACACAGATCGTATTTCTATAGATGATGTACCCAGTGGTGGGATTCAAATATATGAACAACTGGGTCTCTGTGTTGATGCTGCTTCTGGAAGTCCATTCTGGGCCTGGGCAACAAAAAATTAGATATTGGTTCTGCCGAACTGGTGCGAACTGGCTGAATCCTACCACTGGATATACATCTATGTCACAGGTTCTCAACCTACGGTCCATAGACCTCTAGGGAGCCACGTTGCCATCACGGGGCTGGGGGGAACAGCATGAAGACTTGAAAAAATGTTCTGATTTAAATCTTGAGTTAAAAAGGGTCCATGGTAAAGAAAAGGTTGAGAACCACTGGCCTATGCTTAAAACTGTACCATGATTTTGTAAATTGAGCTGAATACTGAAACAAGGACAGTTACTGTTACTTGGGTAGTGGCAAGGATAATCTGTGATCAATTTAATTAAAGATGAAATATTTTATCCCTTCCACTACAAAGGGCACAAAACATACCAGAATTTATTCCAAAATAGGAATCCAGATATAATACAAAATTCAAACATCTCAGCGCTAAACTGGTTAAGTTTGTTTGGAAAGTTTTGATAATGAAAGAACTGATATGCTTTCTTACATGCCCACCTTTATTTTAAAAACCTGAAACTATGTAGGAAAAACAAAGAAAAGGATATTTCCTAAGTAAAGTTTTCAGCAGACACTAGCATAATTCTCCCGCTGCCAGAGAGAGAAATACTGGCTTTTCCTTGTGTGTATATTTGTATGTATACATTTCTACCAAACATTTAACACAAAAGAAATATCCCAGATGGGATTCATCAATGCAAGCTTTTTAATACAACAAGGAATGTTAGGTAAGATGAGCAGCATCAAAATGGTTTCAGCTGGCACCAGAAAAAGGCCACCGCCCTACTCGGCAGGTAGGCTGGGTCAACAACGGAGTTCTTTTTAGAGCAAAAAGGTGTTTTTCATACTCACATTAGTTCACTTAACAAGCGAATCCATTTTCTATGGGTTTTTTTTTCTCTCTCCCCCTACCCAGGCAGTTTGCTTTGAAGGCTGAAAAGGCAGCAAGAAAAGTCAGCACAGAGCAGTTACAGCACATTCCTCAAGAGACAGCATTCTGGAAAATAAGATGTGTTTGTGTTCTGAGTGTGTTTGGCAGGGAAGAAAAAAAAACAACCTTGAAAATCCATTTGCAAACTGTTGAGAATGAACTACGGCTATTTAGAAGGAGAGTAGCTAGTGGAAACCCATTAGCAGCCATATCAGGAGATGCTTGCAATGTTTGTTCTGTGTTTTTCATAAGCCCTTTCAGCCTTGGAAAGTTCTCAAGTGAGGAGGGGGAAATAAATTAACATTCCACATAGAACATGCAATATTGGTCCTAAAAAGGGCATTGCTAGACATCTTTTAACCAAAGAAGGAAGTCTATAGGACCCACCACAGAGACAGAGAGAGAGAAGTCCAAGAAAGGGGAATCTTAATGCTTCCACAGATGTAAAATGTCCCTCTCATGAAACCTGCAACTGTGTATCAAAGACTGGGTCATGGTTTAAGATTAGATGGAACCCAGAATAGGTTGGAGTCCATCAAGTGGCTCGTTTGATTGTGTATTGTTGCCAGGAGGGGGGTACTGTTTTTTATTCTTTTATATTGGGTTTTTTATTCTTTGTAAGCAGCCTGCGAGTCCCTTGGACTGCAAGGCGATCAAACTGGTCAGGCCTAGAGGAGATCAATCCTGACTGCTCTTTAGAAGGCCAGATCCTGAAGCTAAAACTCAAATACTTTGGCCACCTAATGAGAAGGAAGGACTCACTGGAGAAGAGCCTAATGCTGGGAAAGATCGAGGGCAATAGAAGAAGGGGACGACAGAGAATGAGGTGGCTGGATGGAGTCACTGAAGCAGTAGGCATGAGCTTAAATGGACTCCAGAAGATGGTAGAGGACAGGAAGGCCTGGAGGAATGTTGTCCATAGGGTCGCGATGGGTCGGACACGACTTCGCAGCTAACAACAACAACAAGCAGCCTGGAGTCACTCAGAGTGAGTGGGTAGCCATATAAATCTAAATAAATAGTTCGAAAGATCTGGAGAAATTATACCTGACTGGGTGAAGAAACAAGTGGAAGGAAAATGGAGGGATCACCTTGGCTAAATTTTGCTAATTTAACTGCAGCTATTTATAACCTGTGCACATAACATAAATGTGTCAGACCCATTCCTCTTGTCCTTTCTAAGCCTGGCTGCTGGGCATGTTGACTGCAATTACAGAGGTCATAGTCAAAGATCTCTTGAGAGTATTCTCAGGTAAGACTCAAAAATACTTAACAAAGCTATGCATCCCCTTCATTTCTTAGACTGAACAAAGTAACCTGAGTGTTTGCTTCACTTTGCACTGCTCTGGGGCTTTCTCCAACTATGACAAGTGGCAGAGAAGATGTTAAGTTCTGTGAAATACCTTTTCAGAAATAATCAAAGCTGCTGCACATTTCAAAGATGTTCAACATGGTGACCCCCAAGAGGTTAGAATGACAGCTCTTATTTTTCTCATTCTAGGAAAGACTAAAAAGTATTTAACCTAAGCTGCTAGCAAAAGTAAGGGAAATGGGAAGATATAAAGGCTGGAGTCTCTACTCCAAATTTCTCTGATGTCCTTTGTTTCAATAATTTCCTTAGTTTTGAGGAAGTGGGATTGGGGGCGGAGCCAAGATGGTGGAGAGGCAGCAAAGGCTGTAAAGAGCTCCTCCAAAAGTAAAGGTTTTATTTTATTTTACTTTATTTTTATTTTAACTTTTTAACCTCTTTTAATATTGTATTTTAACCTACCTCTTTTAAACTTTTTAAACCCATTTTTAACCCATTTCAACTTTTTAAACCATAGTTTTAAACTTATTTTTAAACCTGTTTTAACAAACCTGAATGGGGAAAAGAAGGAAGAGACAGCACTCTGCAGCAGAAAGTATATCCAAGCCTTTGAAGCAGCAGAAAATGGAGGATTATATTGCAAACAGACAGTCTGCTCCAGTAAGTAACTCATTCGCAGGCACCTTATCAGATAAATTTAATTTATGTGACTCATCGGAATGGGACTTACAAACTGAACTGGAGAGCAGACAGCATGTGGAGTTGTCCTCCTCCCTCTTGGAGAATGGCTCCCCTCCTTGGAATCTGGCAACAGCCTCTTTTACACAGGAGGGAGATGTAACAAATTTGAAGGGGGAAAATGTGACAGACTTCCTCTCTAGACAATGTTTGCTTACAGCCCAAACTGTAAACTCAATATATAATCTCTTGTCAATTGTCATGGATAAGGTTGATTGTCTGAAAGAGTCTTTTGCAGAGTTTGTTAGGAGCCACCCAAATACTGTGGAAGGACTTGGGAGGATAACCATGGACAGACATGAGATGGCTAACTCAGAAGGTGAAAGTAGAGAAGGACCTTGTTCTCCTCCCAAAAATTTGAACACCTACAGAGAAAACACTCAATCAGGCAAAGGTCTAAGAGATGACCAATATAACTACAGTCTGCAAACTAACCAGGTTACTTTGCAAATTTATGACAAGAGAGTAAATAGAGGGCGTTGGAGCAATAGAAAAGCTATTAGGCTGTCCCTGAGCCAGCTGCTCCGCTGTGAATCCACTCTGATAGATCTACTACATGTAGAGTGGCTGCCAGCAAGAACACAATGTATGAGAATTCTCCTATCATTCAAGCAGCCCACAATTCCCTCCATGCTCTTCAGAATGAAGCCCTTTCTGAGCTTTTTCTCTATATTTCCAATAAGGGTCTTTTGCTCAGAAAAAGTGTGCCCACTCCTGAAACAGCGTCACCAAGAGGGAACTGTCGCTTTAAATCTAGGCTGCAACAGCCCTCACACTACTAAGCCTGAGGCTGCTGCAACTGAACTGACCCTGAGAAAGCAAAGAAGCAATATACGAACTGTGTTACCCACAGCTGCAGGAACTGCTGAGGATGTGCCAGAGGAAATGTTGATTGACCTATTCAGTGCATTGCCAGAACCTGAGCAAGTTAACATCATTCAAAGATTGGACGACCTAAAAGAGGCACTGACAACAACCCAATCTACAGCAAAGCCTCTATTTAATTTGGATCCACTAAACACGCAACCTTGTGACAAGATATTTAATCAACAATCTGCCTTTACCTCAACAGTAAAAAAAGGTGTTGTCACACAGGCTGAGAGTGGAGTAACTGCACTGACTGACCCAGCCTCTGAGAAACAACTGAAAGACAAAGGGCTTCATCACACAGTGCCCCCTAAGCTGACAAACACTAAGGACATAATCCAGCTTCCATCCTCATTTGATTTAGAAGTTCCCACAACATCTCTCCACAAGATGAACCCTCAGCCATGCCCCTCCAAAAATGGACATAAATCTACATTTATTGACTTAAGCCAGAGTACCTGCTCTTTGGAAAAAAAATCATTCTTGGAGCAAGAGCAGAGGCACACTGGCAACCGAGATATAGAGGAGCAACAACAAGTTCTGCAACCCACGAGGAGAAATATCGAACCTCACAACAACTGTGTTTATATGGGAAGCTTAGATGATATTGACCCAGCTCCATTGTCAAGTTGACATCTGGCATTTCCACCATCTATCCAATCAACCAAGTCAGACCACGTTGCTTCTGAGAACCCCATACAGTTGATGACCTGGAACATAGCTGGCTGGAAAAGGATGGTTGATAGTGGACTAATGAGCTTTCTTTCTAGATTTGACATAATAGCCTTTCAAGAAACCTGGCTAACCGAAGTGGATGAACCAGTACAATTGCCAGGCTTTCAGGGATGGGCCTCCCCAGCCCTAAAAACAAAGAACAAAGGGAGACCCTCTGGTGGGCTATGCATTCTTATAAAGGAAGAGTTGCAATGGCAGGGAGAGAAATTATATAATGAACATAAGTATCCGTACTTTCTAGCTGTCAAATTTGAATATGACCAGTTTGAGTTAATATTGGTAAATGTGTACATTCCTCCAAGCACATCCCAGCACTTTAATTTTGAATATTGGATGGGCTTGGAAGTTATCTTAGAAGATTTATCTATATTGTACCCTCAGTCCATAGTGGTATTATTAGGAGATCTGAATGCTAGACTGGGTCCCTCTCTGTATGAGCTTGCCCAGAAGAAGGGAATCCTAGGGGAGTTCTTTGATAACCATCCTCAGTGGCTCTCAAGAGACTGTAAAAGTAATGCCGCTGGCCTGCTCCTAGTCTCCGTAATTTTTAAGGGTAATCTCCAAATTTTGGGAGGTAAGGACAAGAATTATACATACCCTTATACATACCACTCAGCCAATTCAAGTAGTGTACTGGATCTCTTTTGTGTGTCTAGAGATAAGGCTGACCTCTTCTCAGAGGTCACAGTACACCTTAGCGACAATAGCGACCATCAGCCTGTAAGTGTGACATTGCGAGGCCGCTCAGATTTAAGACCATATAACATGGCTGACAGATGGCTCACCAAAAAGGTAGAGGTGACCCAAAATAAAAGGTTAATTTGGGCCAAAGTTGATACTAAGGCAATATTAGAATGCCTTAAAACAGAGAATGCTACTAAGTGGGCTAGAACAATACAGTCATCTACTACTGACTGGATGTCAGCCTTCAATGCATTCTCCAATCTGTGTAACATACTGAAGAAACACCTAACAGCTAAACCTACTACAAAAAGAGCCCAAGTGGGTAGACCTCGCTGGTTTGATCCTGATTGCCAGCGACAGAAAAAGAAATTGAAGGCAGCCATGAGGCTTGCCCAGAGGAATCCTACTGCCCATATACAAGCTAAGATGCTGCACACAAGAAGGGAATATAAAAAAACTATAACATTAAAGAAAAAACGTTTTGCCATTTCAATCTGGTCAGAACTTGAGTTGGCTGCCAGAAGTCATAATTCAGTATTATTTTTGCACTCAGTAGCAGGTATTCTGAAGGAACGGAGATTTGCATTTGACATACCAATCTCTGCTGCGGACTGGGAGAATTATTATCAGTGCTTGTTTGCCCCCACCGAACCGGTAAAGAAATTATTTTTAAACAGTGATTTGGTAAATCCGAGAACCCTCCCCCCTTGGCCACCAGTTTCAGAAAAGGAGATACAGTCCATCATTAAAAGCTTAAAGAGCAATAAAGCCCCAGGCGAGGATTTTTTACCAGCAGAATTATTTAAGAAATTTCCCAACTGGTGGGGCCCTGTATTAGCAGGTCTTTTTACACACATAAATAACACCTGCCATATACCAGACGGGTGGAAGATGGCAATAGTTGTCCCTATATATAAAAAAGGGAATAAAAAGGATCCTAGTAATTATAGGCCCATCAGCCTGATTGACATTGTAGCAAAAATATATGCTAGGTACCTTTTGAACAGAATTGAAATCTGGGTAGAGGAAAACAACATCCTCACAGAAGAACAAGCAGGTTTTAGACAGAACAGATCTACTATTGATAACTGCTTTGTTTTGAACCATCTAATTGCCAAATATGCCTATAAGAGGAGACCCCTGTTTGCTGCTTTTATAGACCTTACAGCAGCATTTGATATGGTAAATAGAGACGTACTATGGAGTAAATTGACATCTCTTAAAATAGAACCCAGACTTCTGGCTTTGATTAAAGCCCTTTACACAAGTACCTGTTTGAGGGTGCGGTATGGGGTTAATGGGGCCCTGACTAATAGGATTCACACAAATAAAGGGATAAGGCAAGGGTGTATCCTGGCCCCATTATTATTTAATTTATACATCAATGATTTGCCAGGGTTAATGAAGGATACCATGGTACACATGCCGATGATCCTAAATACTTACTGTAACAGCTTGCTTTATGCTGATGATATGATTTTATTATCATACTCACAAGTAGGATTACGTAGGCTATTAAGAAGATTCAGCTCTTATTGCCAGGATAACTCCCTAATTATTAGCAAATCCAAATCGAAAATAATGGTGTTTGGAAGAAACCATCAGAGACATAAGTGGCAATTAGACAGTGAACCAATTGAACAGGTTAATACCTTTGTATATTTGGGAGTAACTTTTTCCAAGACTGGATCTTGGGCCTGCCATCATCAATGAAGTACATTTAGAGCAAAAGCCCGTTTGAATTTATTGCTCAAACTAAAGGATCATAGTTACCCAGGATCCCTAGCTCCACTACTCAAAGTTTATAAGGCTAAGGTTACGACAATGCTCTTGTATGGAGCAGAAATTTGGGGTCTTTATTCAACCACAGCTTTAGAACGAACACAGTCCCAGCATCTGAGATGCATTTTGGGTGTAGATCCAAGAACATCTGCTGCAGCAGTTAGAGCTGAATTGGGAATTCATACAATTCAGGCATTATCTAAAATTAGAGCTTATAACTACTGGTGCAAAGTTAATGAAATGGAGACTGATAGACTCCCCAAATTATGCCTACTAGAGCAAATAAAACTACAATCACAAATCTCCTGGATCACCAAACTAACAAATTTTGTAAGAAGCTGTGGCCTTCCTGTTTCTTGCGTAACAGGAGAACAATCTAAAAAAAGAGTTGCCCAAAGAATTAAGGATATAGAAGCACAAACTGATATAGCTATCCTTAGTAAGGTGGGTAACTTGAAATGGCTGAGTAAATACAAATGTACTTTTCAAGTGGACAGTTATTTGAAGTCACAACTCCCAAAACATCTTAGGGAGATATTTACGAGAGCAAGATTTGAACAGCTTGACACAATGGTCAGATATGGGAGATTTCATGCTATACCGTACAATGAGCGTCTCTGCATTTGCGGAGCGGCAGAGGTAGAGGACCTGGCTCACATCCTATTTGACTGTTGTTTGTATAAGAGGGTGAGAGACAGGTATCTTGGTCTATATACCAAACGAATGACCCATTGGGATCCCCATACCAAAATAACTTACCTTATGTCCGGCCAGAACTTGAAAATAACATCCAATGTAGCACAGTATTTGAACAAAATGATCCAGTTAAGATCTGCATATGTGGGACTGATTGGGGTAGATTGTAAGGGCGACTCCAAAATATAATGTTTCCATATTTTATCTATATCTTAAATTTGCATTTTATTACTATTTTAACTTAAATTGTATTTTAATTCCATTTTAAATTGTATTTTATCAAATTCCATTTCGGATTGCTTTTATCTAGTTTTGGTGACGGTTTGTTGCTGGAACTTTGTACTTTGATATGGCCCAAGGGCTAATCAATAAAAGTTGTTGAGGAAGTGGGATCATAGACGCCCAAATCCAAGGACACTAATTTCCAAACAAAGATTAAAGAAGCTGCAGTGATTGTGGCCATAATTCAAGATGTGACAGGACAAAAAGAACAATATTCTTATTTTAGGAATGAGAAGCTATTGATATTCACAGCAAATAGGTTGCAGATCTGTCCCTCTGTGTCACTGATTGTCATTTAATTTAATTTAATTTTACAGAGGTCGAGGTTATTGCCCAGGATTCCACAAGGAGTGGCCACCTATTGAAGGAAACATGGTTATCCAATCAGAACTCGATTAACTGGCACATTGATCTGCTACCTGCATATCAGGCACTACGACATCATGGAAAATCGCATAAGAGGCCGGAACGCGAGAATCGATAACTATCCTCCCTTTCTCCCCCCCTTGTGGACATTCAGGACAGCCTCATGAACCACAGAGAGATGGCAAAGGATCTTTGCCATGGATTGATTGACACAGCTGAACAACTGGGGGCTATGACAATCAGTGACACAGAGGGACAGATTGGATCGGCTACGAGACCAAAGCAAACTAGCATGACTGACACTGCAAATACAACCGGGAGGCCACCAATCAGAGCAACTGTACGAGATGGCAATAACACACTGTACCGTAATAGGGAGAGCAATTGTGGGGTAATGCCCGACAATTTGACAGCACGGGATAGGCGCACACAGCCTAGAAAGCAGGTGGTGGGAAACAGGGCAATGAGAGTTTTGCATACATCAACCAACACAGCTGAGCCAGATGTGACGCATCCAAACATATGCACGTGTTGAACCGACAGACCTACCACACGTTCGATGGCTAAATTATTGGCAGTTAAAAACAATGTCTCTCTAATGTTGGCTTACTCTTTGATAATGTTAGCAGCGGGAAACATATCTTCTATCCCGGAGATCAATATGTCTTCCTTTTTACAAATACATGAGTTGGTGACTCTGTAATAAAGGGACACAAGGCAATCACTTCATAGTTAACTAGCTGGACAGTGATCTGGCATTCATTGAGGATTTCTAAATCTACAGAAGCATTCCCTTTCAATCTCTGAATGAATCCCAAGCCTAGAATATAGAGATATGATAGCAAATAGCCACAGTCCTATGATATAGAGGATATTTATCAAGTTTTTTCATTGATTGAGTATCTCTAGTCCAAGCTAATTTGCTGGTATTTTCTAAAATTGAACCTATAGACCTATATATGTGCTGCTGTTCCATCCTGTTCTGCTGTACACATGCAAATTTGTTTCCACTAATACAGATTAGAAATTTCCTTTAGTTTGTAGGTAAGAGCTGTCATTTCCAAGCAAGTGAGAATTCTGTAATGGTGCAATGTTATAGAGTTTAGTTATTTTCAGTATTCCTCTAGTCCTCCATAAATTGTAGTACTATATGTAACCTTCCAAAGCCAGAGCAGAACTTTTCAGCCATTGAGAAATGTTGTATTATTGTTGTTGTTGTTGTTGTTGTTGTTGTTTGTTATTACTATTGTAGCGGGGCTGGCTGAAAGGCTTTGCAGGAGCCTGCCTGGGGAGAAGGAAGCTCAGACAGCTGCTGCCAGTTTTGGGCACGGCAGGCTCCGGCGGAAGGAAAGAAAAAGGAGGAAAGAAAGGTGATGGAGGTGTTTGCTGTTGCTGTTGTCGGGGAGAGACCAGGTGAAGTTGGGGAGGGACTTGAGGTTTTAGCTGATCCCTCTCTTTGAAGGAGAGGGAAGGAGAGAGTGGGAGAGAGTGAGAAGGTGGAATTTTATTGCTTTCTTTCACAGGGGGGGATATCCTGAGCAGAGGCAAGAGAGACACAGAGGAGAGAGAGAGAGTTGTTGGGGTTGCTAAGTCTTCAGATTTTAACAATAAAGAGAAGGGGGGAGGGGTTTTGATGCCGACGAGACCTGGGACTGTGAGCGACGACAGAAGAGAAGGAGAGGCTGGTAGCTACTTCTTTGGGGACCAGCGGCCACCCAAACTTTGATTAGTTACTTGTGCAAGTTATAGACATTGTGGGGAGTTGCCCTCGCAGGGTGAGCTGTTTCTGCAGAATGCTGACTACCTTCGTTTGTGTTCCCAGCGCTGCCTGGCGCCGGGGTTTTCCCCACCCCTTTGTTTCCGAACAGTCACTGTAAAATCATTGACTATTGCTGCTGTGACTGCCAGGGGCTGTTAAACACTGCCATGCATTGACTATCGGGGTTAGGGGCTGGTCATCTTTGTTCCTGTAAGCCCCCCCCCTTGACGAGAATCTGCCACCTCACTTTGCGTGAGCTCCCGCTGGAAAAGACACTCTTATGAACACCTCAAGAGCACAGCTGCTGAGCATGATGGAGGAGAGTAGGACTGGGATGGCCTGGGCTTTGGCGGCCTCTGAGGTGGTAACACTACACTATTATTATTAAAGTCCCTAGTCATTAATTAGTTAAGTCATAAGTTCACGAATGGTAATCAAATAGCCGGATCGATAATTCTACAATCACACAATCCAAATATATCAGGGGTGTCAAACTGGTAGTCCGCAGACCGGATGTATCACACACAGGCCACACCCACCCCAGCTCTGCAAAGGCAAAAAAGTCACAATGTAACATGATACATCACGTGATGTGATCAAGTTTGACACCATGAGTTATATAATCATCCCTCAAACTCAAATTTACATTTTTTTTCTTTGAAAAAGAAATCACAATAGTAATCTTAAACAAATCTATCTGCGGTGTGCTATTGCAGTTTACTTCTCCGCAAAGATCCCGAAAATTGCACTATTAGAGAACCAATCAAAATGATTTTTAAAAATTAATTTTTATTGAAAAATTTTTTACAGAATAAAAACAATTCAAATTCAAACAAAATAGAAGAAAACAAAGAAAAGTGAATAAGTAACAAAAGAGAAAAGAGACAAGAAAAAGAAAAGAGATATAAAAGGGAGTTTCCAATCTTTACAGTAGCTGTAAATTCATTCATATTTT
Organism: Vipera ursinii; assembly: GCF_947247035.1. Lineage (NCBI taxonomy): Eukaryota > Metazoa > Chordata > Lepidosauria > Squamata > Viperidae > Vipera > Vipera ursinii. Next base: position 24,601,932 of record NC_139516.1, on the reverse strand, counting down.
ATCCTCTCTGGATCTCTGCAAATGAGTCACACAATTTAGTTCCAGGGTTTTTAATCTTGGCTAGAAGTACAAATCGCCCTGCCATGGTTGCTGTAAACAATAGCAAGAAATAAACTGTCGTTCACAAATACTATATTACCTTCTTTTTGCTCATACCTGAGCATAGAATGAGCTTTTTTTTTAAAAGTACAAGATAATTCTCAATCTCTGCAAGCTAGCAACAGGAATATGACATCATCTGCACTCATTGAGAAAACTGCAGTTCTCATGGAAAAGTTTTAACTATTTTGTAATAGGATACAGATCAAGCTCATCGACATTAAAATGTAATAAATTCAATTTTAACAGTCATCTGGTACTTATTTAATATGCTGTTCTGCCTTTAAAAAGAAGTTAATATCCTTTTGGATTTTGCTTTCTTGTATAATAAAACAATAATAAACCTTCAATAAATAAAAGACAGGAGAAATAGCTTGCTGAGAGGTGGTTCAGCAGTGTTGCAGCAATTGAAGCAGCTTTTGGATATGACATTATCAGACTATAACAAAATTTGCAAGCAGATAAAAGGAGATTCTTATTGTTAACTTCCAGGTGAATGTCTTATGCATCTAGCTGTCTTCATATAACTGAAAATTTAACAGAGCTGAGAGGTACCAGGCTGGTGAGGTTTAAATTGTACCTATGACAAAGCTAATCACTAATTGCTGCCTATTTTTCAAATCTGAATTTGACGACAGGATGTTTCTCATTTACAGTATAATATTGTACAGTACTGTATTAGCATAAACTTTTCAAAAGATATTTATGGGCTTATTTATATTCTCTTCTGGAGCTTTGAATTCTTCCAGAGAAACAAAAAATATGATTCCACCACCCTCTGTGGGTTAGATTGAGAATTACATCGTCTCCCTTTCTAGTCTTTTGCTTTTACAGGATATTGCCCATCTATTTATTTAATTACTACGATGAGTGGTAAGATTTAATTTTTACAAGCAAAATATTTAGAGGTTTTTTCATTACTTGAAAATCTTTACTTATTTAGAATCTGAGAATCGGAAAGAATTTCAGTCTATCAAATCCAACCGTAAGTTGCTTGAGAGCCATGTTTAATTCTATTTGGATTGTTGTTAGCTGCGAAGTCGTGTCCGACCCATAGCGACCCCATGGACAACATTCCTCCAGGCCTTCCTGTCCTCTACCATCTTCTGGAGTCCATTTAAGCTCACGCCTATTGCTTCAGTGACTCCATCTAGCCACCTCATTCTCTGTCATCCCGTTCTTCTATTGCCCTCAATCTTTCCCAGCATTAGGTTTCTATCTGGATAGTCTACTTAAAAATGTAGGTTTTCCTCTGTCTGTCAATGTAAGATTTGACTATTAAAAGCAGGACAAAACTGCATTTTCCTAATAGCACCAGCGATATCCAAAAACGGAAGTAAAAGGGCAGACATGATCTTGTGATCCAAGCTCCACCCCCTTTGTCCATGTCCAGGTAGAAAGGGTCAAGACTTAGATCTTGGCACCTCCGCCCTGCCTCTTTTGATCTCTTGCCCATAAACCCTGCTGTAAAGCCATTTATGTTCTCATTAGTTTACATTGTGAAAGATATGAATCCTCATTAGATTAAGCATAGAAATTATTTTGAGTTAGATTTTGAGTTAAAGATAAATGACTAAAAGTAATAGAAAAGTTAAAAAGAAATACAGAAAAAGTAGAAAAGGAAAAAGAATGTAGTGGCTTCGTCTTCTTTACAGCAGTTATAGATACATTTATATTTTGTTGCATTTATATGTACATTTGTTGGCAGGGGGACAGAGGTCGACCTCGAGGCCTCTCGCTTGCGGAGTTCCTCAGGGGTCGGTCCTCTCGCCTCTCCTGTTCAACATCTATATGAAGCCTCTGGGTGAGATCATTCGTGGTTTTGGAGTTGGGTATCATCAGTATGTATCATCAGTATGTATGTATCATCAGTTGGGTATCATCAGCATACTGATGATACCCAGCTTTTCATTTCGACCCCAAACCACCCCAGTGATGCCCTCAACGTGATGTCCTGTTGCCTGGAGGCGGTCCGGGTCTGGATGGGGAGGAACAGGCTTCGGCTCAACCCTGACAAGACTGAGTGGCTGTGCGTGCCAGCATCTTGGGAAACTCAGATCATTCCATCTCTTACTATGGGGGGTGAGTTATTACCCCCCGTAGATAGGGCTCGCAACTTGGGAGTCCTCCTAGATTCACAGCTTTCTTTAGAAGATCATATAGTAACTGTGACTTGGGGGGCCTTCGCCCAGGTTCGCCTGGTGCGCCAGTTGCGGACCTATCTAGACCAGGATGCCTTGCGTAGTCACTCATGTGCTCGTGACCTCTCGGTTAGACTACTGCAATGCTCTCTACATGGGGCTGCCCTTGAGGACCACTCAGAGGCTCCAACTGGTGCAGAATGCAGCCGCGCAAGTTGTGTTGGGGGGTCTCCCGATACTCCCATGTTACACCTCTGCTCCGTGAGCTGCATTGGCTTCCAGTTGCCTTCCGGGTGAGATTCAAGGTGCTGGTAATGACCTACAAAGCCCTACATGGCATGGGTCCAGAGTACCTTAGGGAGCACCTGCGGCCAGCATCAACTTCCCTCCGCCCAGTGCGCTCCCACAGAGAGGGCCTCCTCAGGGTGCCACCGGTCAGAGAATGCTGACTGGTGGCCCCCAGGGCGAGGGCGTTCTCTGTGGGTGCGCCTGACCTATGGAACCGTTTACCGGTTGAGCTCCGGATGGTTCCCGACCTTCGCTCCTTCCAACGTGATCTAAAAACCTATTTGTTTGAACAAGCTGGCCTGGTCTGATGGGTTTGGGTTTTAATTATTGTTTCTAAGTAATTTATTTATTGTATTTGGGCACTATGGTTTAATCTGTTTTTAATTTTTGTATTTTGATATTTATTGCCCTGTTCACCGCCCTCTGTCCTTCGGGAGAAGGGCGGTATACAAATTAAATAAAATAAATAAATAAATTTATATTTTGCCTTAAATCCAGATCTAAATTTTCCTCTTTGCATTTTTTTTCCAGTAAAAAAATCCTCATGGGGTTAATTAACAGTTTTCATTCATCTTGATGAAACAGAATTTGCTTAAAAACTCTTTCCACGAGGAAGAGAATTTCACCGATGGAATGCAAAATTATTCCATTTGTTTAGCTATGAGGTCTCTAAGTGATGTGTGTGAATATTCTGTATTCCGCTGTATAATCTCTCGCCGACAATCTGCAACTTCCCAACCTCTCCGAAAACTTCCTAAGTATAGATTTAGAATTCGACCCGCCCCACAAAATCATTCCATAGCACGCTTGTTTAAATGTGCCTCCTTCGATATAAATGATTCGATTGCCAGCCATTCAGCGGACGCCACATCCTTTCTGAAGCTCCGCCCAGTACCAAAGCCACCGTATTGGAACGTACCATTCGTGCTGACCAAGGGGAAATGAGTAGCAGAGCCAAAGTTCACATTCTTTAAACTGAAATCCATTTCCACAGGTTGAAAGGAGCAATTCGATCTATCTTATCCAAATATTAATCCTGTTCTTTAAGAGCAAGAGTTAGGTTATGCTAAATGGTATGTTCCAGAGCTCCGGGCGGAAGTGGGGTCTTCCCTTGGTGTGCAGGCGAGGGGGAAAATGGCGGCCCCGGGTAAGGAGTTTGGTGAGGTGGTGACGGCGTGGAAACGGATTGTTGCTTTTGCAGTCCTGCTTAGGGAGGGCGGGTGGAGGACTCCTTTCTGAAGTCTGGGGTGTAAGTTTCCCCTGAGGGAATTTGGGAAAAGTCCTTGGCACGATCAGAATGAATCTTACCTTATCATGTCAAGGCTGACACAAAAAGCTTCACCTGCTGAATTTCCTACCTGTCAAGCAGTTGATGAAAATAAAAAGAGCCTTGTTTCGAGCGATCTTTATTTAAATCAAAGGAGAATTGTATGCGTTCCTAATAGAGCTGAGCCTCTTCACTATTGTAGCGTTAACTGAAATGCTACATTGATGTTGTAAAGGCTTTTTTTCCCCTACGCTTTTATCCTATATATTTTTTTTCTTCTCTACCAGGTAATTGTGCTTAGGTAATTATGCACTTTAATCTCCATATTAGTATGGAGTAAATTTAATCTGGTTCAAAAAAAACCACGTTCTTGAATATAATTGCATTAAAAGATTGTAATAATTTCAGCCTTCAATACTACCTGGGTTCTGCCACTTTCTCTTGCACATGGTCAATCTCTGTACAGTTAAAGAAGGACAAGGTTGGGGTTAAATAGCTTGAAAGGTTGTTCGTATGGATTCATTTCCACATACATTCACATCATTTGTAATGATGTGAATGTGGAATTGGAAGATAATTGAGTCTGATGGTCATTCTAAATTAATGGGAAGCTATTTGTGTTTGAAGGAGAATAGTATGAAGGAGAATAGTATCGTCTATTTTCAGTCGGGTGACACATCTTGTGTTTTACAAGCAACTTTGCACTATAGGTGGCAGAAATTGATTGCAAGTGAGGTAAAACAACTCCCCATCTGTCCCCTTTCATCTAATTATTTACATTTTGATTTGGGCTAATAGCATTGTTGTCTTTGTTTCATTCCAAGCTATCTAAAAGAATACAAATATTTTTTAAAACAAATCAACTTTAATATTTGCAAATATACTCCTTGATCTGGGTGCCAAACTGCTGGCCCGTGGGCCAGTTTCATCATACTGAAGCCGCACCCACTCCATTGCCGGCAATGCAAAAAGAGTCACGGTTGCATCACATGATGTGGCGAGTTTGACAACCATGTGTTAGAAAGATAGCCTGTTTTAATAAAACACGTTAAAAGTATGTTCTGAAAGTAGAAAGCAGTCAAATTTATTTATTTGATTATATGTTTTTGACTCTAATACATTTTCTTCTTGCGCTGAGGATACTTGAATCGTGTAATGATCCAACTAGATAAAATTATTCTAAAACTAATATATGCACTTCACAAAGATATTCACAGGCATTTACTTTTCTCCTTTTTTCAGGATATCTCACATTTTTCATTTTGGTCTTAATATCTGTGGACAAGATCATAGCCTTGACTCCTACTCATTATCTCACACTACATGATGTTCAGAGGTTACAAATCTCTTTGAATCGTCCATTTACTGATTTGGAAGGAAGTTATTATACCATCGTAGGATTGAATCAATTAGGTGGGAAAGTGGCTGATGAAAAGGTAAGGGGCATTTAGAATATTGATGAATTCATGATGAATGAGCTGATTATATGTACATAAATAAATTACTGCAAGTCAGCATAATTTTTGCCATTTGCTCTGGGCAAGTAATATTTCTTTCAGGTATACAAATATCATATACTTCCCATATCCTTAGCTTTGCTGTCTATGAATCATTCCCCGGAGTTTTCCCTGAACATTTAATGTAAGGCTAGAAACAAAGTTGACTTGTTGATTTCAGGCAAGAGAGCTGAAAATTGCTCTCTGACAATACTGTACAACAAAAGGACAAATCAAGAAAAATAATCAGTTCTCATAATGCATTCAGGAGAGTTCTTGTACATTTTTTTTTCTTACGACTTAAGAATTCTTACCTGGAATTATTTATGTTTTAGCCTTATTCTATTTGTTATTTTTATATAACTCCCAATAAATTATTGCGTTTTATTGCAAGGATCTTTAACTAACATCCATGGAATAGCATCAATAAGCTTTATATTAGTGTCTCTACTTCTGGGAGAAGATCATGGGAGAAAAATTAAACTTGACAAAAACCCGATTATAGGTGTAAGAGAAGCAATGAAACCTAAATAAATGTTTATTCCTTTGTATCAGGCAATTGCTTATTTTGAATTCTTCTTAAAAACATTGACTAATTTATACCTGAACCCTTTCTATTAACACTTTAGGTAATAGAGAAGAAATTATGTATAATATATAATATACATTTTAACATGATGTAATTTAATAATAATAGTGAAGTTGGAAGGGACCTTGGAGGTCATCTAGTCCAACCCCCTGCTCAGGCAGGAAACCCTATACCATTTCAGACAAATGGCTGTCCACTCTCTTCTTAAAAACTTCCAGTGTTGGAGCATTCACCACTTCTGGAGGCAGGTTGTTCCACTGGTTAATTGTTCTAACTGTCAGGAAGTTTCTCCTTAGTTCTAGGATGCTTCTCTCCTTGATTAGTTTCCATGCGTTGCTTCTTGTCCTGCCTTCAGGCACTTTGGAGCATAGCTTGACTCTCTCTTCTTTGTGGCAGCCTTGAGATATTGGAACACTATTATCATGTCCCTCCTCATCCTTCTCTTCGTTAAACTAGACATACCCAATTCCAGCAACTGTTCCTCATATGTTTTAGCCTCCAGACCTCTAATCATCTTTGTTGCTCTTCTCTGCACTCTTTCTAGAGTCTCGACATCTTTTTTACATCGTGGTGACCAAAACTGGATGCAGTATTCCAGGTGTGGCCTTACCAAAGCATTGTAAAGTGGTATTAGTACTTCATGTGATCTTGATTCTATCCCTCTGTTAATGCAGCCTAATACTGTGTTGGCTTTTTGGCAGCTGCAGCACACTGCTGGCTCATATCTAAGTGATTGTCCACTAAGTGATCACCCATAAAATATATTTTTTCATTTATTTCAGACTTATTTTTCTAGCTTCTGTGAGTTGAATTGCCCATTTTTTTATTTGTCAGTCTCACTCTGTGACCTTACATCACAACCTGGAATGCTTATTATAAGTGTGGGGTACGCAACAGATGAAATTGGTTGTTGGAAGACCATGGTAGTAAAAGCTCAGGTGCCCTTGTTGGTTTTGGAACCAACATAACCTGTTATATACTATTTTATACCATCCCAGTTTAGGACAATTAGGAATGGACTATCTATTGATTCTTTTTAAAATGGTATGAATCTGCCTTATACCGAGTCAGAATAGTGTTCAGTTTATCAGTATTGTCTGTATTAGTAATGACTCTTCATGTTTTCACACATGATTTTTCTGGAAATAATAGAAATTAAAATTGATATTCTTGCAGAATATATTCTCTGCTGGACTAATGCCTGTTCCTACTGCTCATATCTTCTTCAAAATATTTTAATCCAGCTATATGTAGACTTTGTATTCTGTTATTTCAGACTATATGTGTTCTGTTATTTCAGACAGATAATTTCTGCTTGAGTTTGAACATTTATCATTCTTTCTGGATTTAGCAATAGAGTTCCTCCAATAGATGGTGCTAATACTTCACCTGCTGGCAATTTGCAGTCTGTATCAGTTACTTTAATTAAACCCATAGAAAAGTCTCTGCTTGCTTGATTACGTCTGGCTTCAAAACCACACAGGGTCAGGGTATTTAGTATCTGGATGAGAGACCTCCAAGGAAAACCAGATTACAGATTGTATGGGAAACTTTCTCAAAAGTTTGTAATGGTGAATCACTTCTGTGGGAGCAATAGGAGCTCCATACGGACAATGTATCAGTAAAGTTACCAGGAATTGAACTCAAATTGAAAAGAGTGTATTTTTTATTTGATAAATAGCCATCTTTGATTTACTGTAATGACCATAAGGCTACCACTTACAGGAACTAGAAAATGCCTTCCTCCTTTACATCCAGTGTTATTTTATGTTACCTTCCTAAATCAGGTACTCCATGTTTCACAGCATTTATGTTGTGCCCTGAAAATATTCTATAGATGCCTCTGTTTGCTTCCATAGGTAAAAAGCCTCATGTCTTTGAGAATGGAGGAACAAAACAGCCTGTAATATAAGCAAGAAAAGGAATAGATTAGGAACTTACCTTTTGGGTTTTTTTGTTATTGTAGTGGAGGGAGATACATAAATTATGAGCTATCTTTTACCAGATCTCACTAGACCAGATCTAGTCTGGCATTGCATAATCTTTTCTACAAAATCTACATTGGAAAGATTTTTCGTGGTAAATAACTGGGAACGTTACGTTTAGCATGTGCTAATAGCCTTAATTATTTAAGACCACTTTTTTTCTTAATAGGCTGCTTGCAATTTTATAAAATCTAAACTGGACCCCAATAGTATTGATTCCCTCTTCTATGCTGCACAGGGAAGTCAGGCACTGGCTGGATGTGAGGTAAGTTCAGTTTTTAAAGGAAAAATATACTGCTCAAAAAGGGAACACAAGATAAGACATCCTACTATTAAATACAGTACATTGTGTTGTTTAAGTGTTCCCTTTATTTTTTTGAGCAGTATATGTTCTCTTGTACAAATGTTTCCATTTGTTTGACTTATGGTTAATTTGACAACAGCTGTTTCCAAGACATCTCTTTGCACGCTAAAATAAGCAGTTATTGAGGTTATATTAAATAACACTATAGCAGAAGGCAGATTGTTTAACCTGTTTTAAGCAATGTGACAGTGCAAATTAAACCACAAGGGCTTCAAAATGAAGTTAGGCATAATTTTGTTCTATGTTGGATACAGTTTCTATATTGGATACAGTTTCTATTTATGTAGCTAATATTCTTATACTTGACTTTCTGAGTAAGCTGAAAGTGACATGTGTTTCTGGATTATTTTTAACTAAGCTGTTTATGAAAAGAAATTATGATATGCTTTCAATTTACTGGAGGGAAGTTTTCTGGTTTCTGATTTTTGCAGAACTAGTGCTGTTTCTTGAGCGATTTAGTTTTTGATTTCCAGATTTTATCCATTCTGCTCATTGAATCACAATTTGCTGTGACATTAAACTGCCAGTATAACATGTAGTGCACTATAATTGGAACGTGTCTTTTGTTAGATTTTGAAGAACCTAAAGGTTTATGTATAATGTAAACAGTAGTATAAATAGAAGTTTCTGGGTTCAATCCCTAGTCCTCCAGTTAAAGAGTTCACATAAAGTTAATGGGAAAGAATTTACCAGAAATTCAGGAGTTGTATATCAGAATAGACAGTACTGTGCCTAATAGTCTGATTTGGCTTTTTTTCCTGAACTTGAAGGAGTTTGAAGACTTGACTTGATTTTATGTATACTGCATTTAGTGTATTATTCCTAGATTACTATTTCAAATGAAACCAGGGAATTGCTACTTGAAGCTATCAGTGAAGATTCTTCAATTACCCAGATTTATCATGCTGTTGGAGCCCTGAATGGTTTTGGGCTTCCTCTTGCTTCCCAAGAAGCTCTGACTGCACTCACTTCTCGTCTTAGCAAAGAAGAAAACATCTTGGCGTAAGTGTTTATCTTGAGGATTATTCAGAGAAACGTATGGAATGCCAAAGCTAGACTGCTGTATTATTTACTTCTGCATTTTAATTTTTTGCCTTAAGTTGATCTAGTTACTGACACTTATGTAACATGCCTCATGGCTTATGAGCCATAAGCATGGAACAGAATTGGCAATATGATTAGATTACTGTATATTGAAGCTTTTTGGATTGATGAACTTCTGACTTAGCTATTCATAGAAATGTTAATGATCACTCCTGAATGTTAGAATTTGGACACCACTGCAGTTTCATTTCTAGTCTAGGGAAATAAAGTTGACCTTAATCAAATCATACAACTTTTTAATATATCTTATTTTATCCAAAACTTTTTACCATATGAATCTCAATTTGTTGGTGCTATTTTTAATATATATTCCTGTTTCGTACTTCTGAGATCAATCTGCTCATAGTTGGTAGGATCGTGTATTATAGTATACTCCCCACATCAAGGTTTCTGTTCTTTCAGAACAATTCAGGCGTTGCAGACAGCATCCTATTTATCCCAGCAGGCAGATTTAAGAAGCATTGTGGAAGAAATAGAGGTTTGTTTTAGATTTTTTTGTTATAATATGCCGTTCTGTTTTGTTCTCATCTAACTAACCATATGAAATAAAATTTATCAAACCAATTTTTTTAAAAAGTGTAACTATATTTTAAATATAAACAATATTCTAAAAGTAGTAAAGGAATAAATGGCACGCCACTTCTCTCAAATCACAAATTCTTGGTAGAATAAAGATTAAAAGAGTAATATTTAGGTATTCCATAACAGTAGAGTGAGTACATAACAGGCCTTGATGCTGAGAAATGAAAATGCTCCTCTTCCCCCCAAAATGTAACCTGGAGTTTACATTTTGTCTTTCTGCAATATTAATTTTGGTCTGAAGAAAAAAATAATTTCTTATGATAGAACTAATATAGGAACTTCTGTTGACTCTAAATTCATATTTTCATGAATCCATGCCACTAGATCAAAAGGTTGACAATTTTTTGTGATTAAGAGCTATATTTCAAGGAAGTGGGGATACTTATCAGTAATAGCTTTTGTCCGAGGGGGGCAAAAAGAAGTCAAACTTTCCTTTTCTCTGTTTTTCCATTATCCATATTTAACAATTTTTGCCCTCTCACTCACACAAGGTTCATCCATTACAGGGTTATGGTGGTTTGAGGCTGTTGCTGTCATGTTCTCCTAGTCAAAGTTCCCACTATGCAGATTTTCTTGGTTTTCTCCCATTTAATGTTCAGGTTGTTTTCTGTACTGAGTCCTGTTTGTTCACTGGAATTGGAATATCCTTTTCTCCATTAGACACTCCCAGACTAGATATGAAAGAAGAACCCCAGATTAGTAAGGGGTAAAAGAAGAAAGGTAGCAAAACTCCTGGGTATGGAAGGACATGCTGTACATTATATGGATGAGATAGATGTAAAATTATTTGTTGTTGTCTTTTTGTAGGATCTCGTTGCACGCTTGGATGATCTAGGAGGAATGTATCTACAATTTGAAGAAGGGCTTGAAGCAACCGCATTATTTGTAGCTGCTACTTACAGACTTTCAGATCATGTTGGCACTGAGCCGGCAATAAAAGAAGTAGGTAACTTTTGGAACATGCTGTTGTAATGGTTTAGAACAGGGGTAGGCAACCTTGGCTCTTTTATGACTCGTGGACTTCCAACTCCCAGAATTCCTGAGCCAGCCAAGCTGAGCCATGCTGGCTCAGGAATTCTGGGAGTTGAAGTCCACGAGTCATAAAAGAGCCAAGATTGCCTACCCCTGGTTTAGAATGAAGAACCACAAAATCAAAACTGAATTTGGATTATTGCAAGATGTGAATCGGTTTATAAACTAGTAATAATTTATATTTATCTGGGTTTTGGTTATGTGACAATGAAATGTCAGTTTTTAATACCAATATCAAAGCAGAATGGTGTTTTAATAATGCAGAGCTCATCTGCACTTTTTCCCCCCCAATACTGTTGGGAGGAATATGATATTGAAATACCGGTAGTCCTTCTCTTAACTTAAGGTCTAGTTAAGGGGTGTCAAACTGCCATCCAGAAGCCGTGCCCACCCCATTGCCGACAATGGCAAAACCGTCCTGATACATTGCATGATGTCACATGATGTCGCGAGTTTGACATGTCTGGTCTAGTTGCTTAGCTCAAAGTTACAATATACCTCCCCAGAGCTACTTACAACCCAATTTCAAAGTTACAACAGACACAACATACATACTCTGTGTGGTCATATGATTATATTTCGGGTGTTTTGCAACCAGCTCACATGTATGACCCTTTTCCGCATCCCGTGGTCATGTGGCCTCAATTTTTAGCATTCAGCATTTCAGTTCCAGCAAAAAACATTAAGATGGCAGTGTAAATACCTAACAGCCCTTAGGTCAGGGATAGGCAACCTTGGCTCTTTTATGACTCGTGGACTTCAACTCCCAGAATTCCTGAGCCAGCCATTCTGGGAGTTGAAGTCCACGAGTCATAAAAGAGCCAAGGTTGCCTACCCCTGACCTAGGTATTGGCCTCAAGGTATATGGTACTGGGTGCATCTTAAATCCTTCCTCTTGTTCTTGCTTCTTGTATGAAAACAGGAGAAAAATAATTCTGTTAAGCTCTGCACTTAATACAAATAGCTTATTTCTATGTGCTTACCTTAATTTTGAAGTTAAATAATGTTAGCATCATATATGGAAAAACTGCTACAGTCACTGGGAGTTGAGTCATGGCAACTAGTTTTTTTTTTCTTTTTGGTTTGAAGCAGCAAAATGTTACAAACCAAAAAGAAAAGAAGTTCAATTGTGATGACTCAACTTCCAGACAACTCTACCTGGATGACTGAGAATCTTCATCAACATATGGCTTCAGTCACCATTGAGGGTCCTGCCTCTTTAAAACATAAAGCAATCAGATTAAAAACTGTGTACAAGAGTTTCAAATAAGAATATCAAATGTTTATTATCTGTAGGTGAGCACTGAAAAGTTATACAGTTTGTAAAACTGACAAAGATACAAGTCTAGGTTTTATGGGAAAGTCAACCATTACAGGAAAACCAGAAAATGCTTGTAATCTATAGGAATACTGAGTTATTCTGGCTCAGATGTCAGGTGTGATTAGGCTACCCACAATGACAAGATGGAAACAGTGACTTTAACCAATTGAAAGAAAAAACAAATACATTTCAGGCAAAGGCATTAATTAATGAACATCAGATGACCTCATAATTTGCAGAAAGACTGAAGTTACTTATGAAAATTTTTAATGTCATCTTCTAAGATAATATCTTTTGTCTTGACAGCTAAGAGCTAATCACAAAATTGTGTTTCACTGAACTGAAAATATAATTAGCACCTATTATTTCCAATTAGTATTGGGAATGTGTAATGGACTAGAAAGGTCTCAAGTCTATTTCTTCTTTTTAAGAATTGTGGCAAAAGCAACACTTTCTAAATCACGTTCTTTAAACAGTACCCAGGTGAATCTAAAATGATGTGTTGCAGGCTGCTTGTCATAAAGTGCTTTTAAAAATTCCAAAGTCTCAAATTGGTCCAATTAAAATTAATTATTTGGTGTGAGTTATGCGTTGTGTTGTCAGGAACTCTGAGATTTATATATATATATATAAATTGTATTAACAGATTCTATTTCATTGAAAAATTTAAAACAGCTAGGTTTTTTTGTAATTTAATAAGGCTGTGACTAAATGGGCATGCTTTTACATCATTCCTCACAAAGAATTTAGTTTGACAAATTTTCAAACCACCCTCAATGCTTTTAATGAGATGTGAAGCTTTAATTGGGTACCTAAAATGGAGGTAAAAATAAGCTCTCTAGCTTTCCTTTATAACAAGAACAACAACAATAACTAAAATTTCTTTGTTGGAAGAATATGGACGAATAGTATTCAAAATTATTAACACTTTTTTTTTTAATCCCATTTATATCCCGCCCTTCTCCGAAGACTCAGGGCGGCTTACAATTTAAAGCACAAACCAATGTGCTTAGCAATAGCCTTCATTCTATGTATATGCCTGCTTATTAGGGCTTTCGCCCCCCCCCCCAAGCGGCATTATTACAAAGTCAGCTTATTGCCCCCAACAATCTGAGTCCTCATTTTACCTACCTCGGAAGGATGGAAGGCTGAGTCAACCTTGAGCCTGGTGGGATGCGAACCTGCACTAATTGCAGGCAGCTGGTGTTACTTAAGGAGGCATTAGCCCACTGCTCCACCAAGGCTCTTCACAATAGGTTCACAAATCTTTTCCTTACAGTCTTTTTTTAAAATTTCGGAAAGGTCATGACTGCCCTATGCAAACCTTGTCTCTCAACAGCTTTTTTGAGACATGCCAGGTCATTGGTCCTGTATCTGATTGCCCTTTCCCTTTCTGATTTAGATTTACATGATAAACTCTGTCCTTTTGAGTAGGACCTGTATCTGTCTCTCCAAGAAGTAATGGGTACCATTAATCTATAAAAATAGGATAAACTTCTAATCTAGGTGTTTATCCCATTGAGGGTTTAAAATATTCATTGAGGTAATTGCTCCAGTACTATTAGAAGTCTATTATAAATCCATTTTAAAGTTGCTGTTGACTATGCAAGCTATTGTCAAATTTTCTGGTTAACCATTTATGTAGAAATATTGACGGTGACCCTGGCCTATTACATAAAAGTTTTACCTTTGATTGTCAATTCTACACAATCATGTTTTTATAAAAGGTAACCAAACATCTGATAATATTATGTGCCTGCTAAAGTAAAGTGTCATATACTTTCTATATGCCCCATGGTTTTTATGGATATTAGTAATAATTTGGATTTCAGTTGTTGCTTGAATCTTTTGAGTATCCAGGAATAGTAATTCCAATGAAAATTCATTTGTAGATGTTATATATAAAAGTTTTAATCTCAGATAAAAATAGATAAAATAGATTATTAAAATCCACTAAATTATAAAATTGAATATTATTTCTAGATTGATTTACTAAGAAATACACCTATAATAACTATTTTACATTATTTTCAGTAAATTGATAAAATATTAAGGCATTCATTTTTAGAAGGATAATTCTTAGATTTTCTAAATTAAATCTATTAAGATAGAGTTTAAATTTCCTGATTTTCAGATTATTCTTTTTGTATATGTGCCTTCAAGACAGTCTTCATTTTTAGACACTACCTGAACTATATTTTCCTTAGCAAACTTTAAGTTAAAAATGTAAACACAGTAATGAATTATATACCAAAAACATGGAAGTTACTACTACTGAAGAATTAGAACTTTTTTAACATAAATTATTTTTCAGTATATTCCTAGACTGATACTGTTTCATCAGTTTATGCTTGTTTTCTGTTTATGAACTAGCTCTCCTTCAAGGTAATCAATAATATTTCATGTAATCAAGATTTAATGGTATGTTTAAAAATTTGCTTGAATGATCTGCTGTATATGATATAATCACTTTTTTATTTTTTCCCCTATTTCCTTTCTTTTTGTATCTTAAAACAATAAAAAGCTCAAGCCAACTTAACTTTTGGTTCTTTGTTATTTTTTGTTTTCAGGATCAGCTCATCCAGCTGGTGAATGCAGTTTTCAGCAAGAAAAACTTTGAGGTTCTTTCTGAAGCATTCAGTGTGGCTTGTGCTGCAGCCTCCCTTTCCCAGAATCGTTTCCATTTGCCGGTCATTGCTGTGACTGAGGGACCTACTGCAGTCTCTCACCATCAGCCAATACTCACGGTCAGTGGCTGCACCGAGTGTCTTAATGCCTGAAGTAGAAAGTGAGAATATTTGCATTGGGAAGATAATACTAAATCTGCTTCTTAAAGCAGGGCTTTTCAACATTTTCACTCATTGTACCACTTTTAGGAAATGGCAGCATCCGAGTACCACCAGTCGCCTAGCAAGGTGTCAAAAACGTGATGATCCAAAAAAAAGGAAAAAAGTGATGAAGTATAGGTAGTCCTCGACTTACAACAGTTCACTTAGTGACTGTTCAAAGTTACAATGGCACTGAAAAAAGTGCCCCCCAAGCCACAGCCGAGCAAGACGCCTACCTGCCCGGCGGCGCTCTTCCTTCTGTCCAAGGTTTTCATTGTTGTGAGCATTTCTGTTGAGGATTGGCAGCGAGGGTGGGGTGGGGGTGTGTTTGGTTTTTATCCCCCCCCCCCCCCCGTCTGCTGGGTGGTTGCAGCAGATTTTGGTCACTGAATGAATCAGTTGCCAAGCATCTGAATGTAAATCACAAGACCCTGGAGATGCTGCAACATTCCAGCTGATCGGCGCTTCTTCTGGGCTCAGCAGAATCAGCAGCTGGAGCCTGGCGTTGATCCTGGCGCTTCCACTGAGCCCTGACAGCCCTGCAGCTCCAGCCGTCTCTCGCTCAGGCTTGTGCAGTACTGCCACCAGTTCAGCTCATTCCCCTCCCTCGCTACCACTTTTCTAGGATGGTCGCATACCACCAGCCAGGTGCCAATGTACCACAGGTGGTACCCGTACCATTGGTTGAAAAGCCCTGTCTTAAAGCAGAAATGGCTGATATTTTCAGGAACCATTCTATCCTCTGATAATGAACTGGGAACTCAAAATTAATTTCAGAGTATTTTATAGAATGCGTATTATAAAATGCCAAGCTGTATACATGAAGCAGCCTGGAAGGGCATTTTCATATCTCAGAAATTACATTTAAAAAAATGAGAGGCTTTAAAATATAGTAAGTCTCTCCCATATAACTATTGTTTTCCCCCTCTGGAGTTAAACTGAGCAGAATCTTATGGATTGAAATGAATTCAGGAAAGCCACTAAGAAGCAAGTAAATTTGATTTGAGATGTACCCTGCGTACAGATCAATGCCTGGTGATCAGTAAAAAAACCCATAGCATCATAGTAAGGTAAATGATTCCACGTATAAACTCAGAAGCCTGTTAATGGATTGTTAATTAATAGATGTCAATGGAGTCCTTTAGAATCCCTCCTTTGAGTAGGCTAGGAATAGACAGCAGTAGCTCTCCCACTCCTTTTAAATTTGAATTCCCAGAAACCCAGACAGAATGACCAATGCTAGGAGTTACATATCCCACCGTTGAAGAACTACAGTTGATATTTGAGGCTTGCTGCTATAAAACAACACCTGCTTATTAATTTTACGTGCTTTCCTAAATGAGAAGAGGGTAGAGGCTAATGGAACCACCTGAGTCCAGATGTCCCACAATGGGGTGGCTATTACTGAGAAGATCTAGCTTCTATTCAATCTAGGGTGGTTTTAGGTGTGCATTTATTTTTGTAATGGTTGTTAGTTATTATATATTGGCTTATTATAGATTCTTTTGGTTTGCTCATGTCCATTCTATTGATTTAGATTGGTGTAGTTTGTATATCTTGTAAAATTAATAATATTTATTAGTCATAAAAACATTATCGTAAATTTTAAAAGCTCCTCTCAACCCAAGTTTCCCCAGAGCAATTTGGATAAAAATACCAGTCTTGCGGTACAACATATCCTCTTAGTTGATGGATAAGTGGAAAAGGGCGTATTTTTAAAGACAGGCCATACTTAGGTTATACTATATGATGCAGTATAAATTTAAATAACAAGAATGAAAGCTATAACAAGGCATTAATTAGATGTAGTTTTTGGAAGATGCCTAGAAATGTATCTGAAGCAAAACAAAGAGAAGATTGTCAGGAGTTCTTTATAGCTTACCTTTTCCTGGAATTTGTTATTTAGCTGATAGTTTTCATATGTGAAGAAGAACTAATTTTACAAATCTTACCTTCTTTAGCTTAAAGTGACAAATGTGATGTCACAGCCACTAACTCAAGCAACTGTAACCTTGGATCATGTAAAGTCTGTTGCAACTAAAGCCACAGTCCTTCAGCAGTCTACTTTTTCTCTGTCTGGGTAAGCAGAATACTGTTATTCAAAACCTTTCTTCTTCATCTTAAGTTTGGAAGATTCCCATTCTTCCCAAGAATGTGGAAAGAATGCAGAGATTGAAAATAGATATGGGTCCAGTGATGCTCAGCCTTTTTGACATTTTGAATTCATAGCTTTTCTATCCAAATAGTATCTTGTGACTTTTCATTCTGTTTCTTTGCTGTTTGAGGTTTTATAAGCCACTTATAATAAGCAAGGTTTTATGAGCCACTTGTTATAAGCAAGTGCATCCTGCTTCTGGCATTTTTAATCATTGCTATGTATATGGGGCATCAATTTCCTGCAATTTTACAGCTATGCTTTTATTAACAGAGACGTGTTTGAGCTGAATTTCATGAGCGTCAAGCCTGCTAGCGGCTATTATGATTTTACAATCAGCATTAATGGAGATAGTCGGTTTATAGCAAACAAAGTTGAGGTAAGTATATAATCTAAGCCCTTTTTTATTCTGGGAAGGAACTTGTTCATTAAAACTTTTTTGGTTCTTGTTAGTTGAAAAATACTTATTTTTGTCAACATGTAATTTGTCACAGGATCCAATCTGGGTCGGTCACCGGGACCAGAGTTTTAGTCTTCCGAGCTTTCGGACTCATGCTGGAGCCCATCTTCTCTAGTGGCTGGAGAGAAGATCCCTGAGGATGGGGGCTCCAGCACAAGAAGTCCGAAAGCTCAGAAGACTAAACCCTTGGTCCCGGTGACCAACCCAGATTGGATCCTGAAACATTACCCTGGGACACGTCTATTCGCCTTCATTCATATAATTTGTCTTTCATGGTTTTTTTCTTTAATTCAGAAAGCTGTCCTGCATGGAAACGTCTTTTCCTTTCGCCCTTCCCAAATAACTGTTATCATACTGCTCGGCCAGTGACTTTGAATCAGAATGTGTGATGGTTGGACTTTGAAGGCCTGTAGTCAGAAAAAAAGTGTCCTCGGGGGAAAAAAAGTGTTGCATTGAATAGATGGGGAAAACAATAACAAATAATGGTCTTAATTAAATGAGTGTGACTAATGTATTATATTTTTATAAATAATTTAAATTGTTGGGGTTTTTTTGTAGTGGTAGACATCCACCCTGGACTTGGCAAACAAAGGTCCATACCAAAGATACCCTTTCTCAAATTCACTATATCCCACATTTACCACTTTTGAAAAGCCATTCTGTATTTTGTGCTGTTAAGAGGTAGTCCTCATATTACTTTGCTTTGCTCTTGAAAAATACCACGCTAGGGAAGCCTGTTCATGCTTCATTTTTTTATTATTACTACTTAGTCTGCATTTGAGGAATGTACAACTTACCCCATTTCTTCTGCTCAGCGTTGCTGTGACTGCCTGTCACATTTGCTAAAAAATTGTTTTAATTAGAAATTGGTTTGACCAAGAAACTAGCCACGTGCAAACTGCCTGCTAGCCGTTTGCAGGATACTTTGTAAGAGGGGACTTGATGGAGTTAAGAACCCAGGTTCAGGTTCCATCTTTCTTGGCAGTCTGTGATGCTTCGGGGTCAAGAGCTTTCCTTCTGAAAATGACTCCCTATTATCAGAGCTTTGTCGTGCCGGCGGAGTTTCCCTGTCTTCCCTTGTACTAGGATCTGCGCCAAGTGAAGTAGAGCCCTAGAACGGGTAGGCAACCTCGTCTCTTTTATGACTCGTGGACTTCAACTGGCTCAGGAATTCTGGGAGTTGAAGTCCACGAGTCATAAAAGAGACGAGGTTGCCTACCCCTGCCCTAGAAGAATAAAGGAGAGATCTACTGATCTGCTACAGAATGGCAGAGCAGGGCTTATGGCTGCTCCTTTTTGAGGGTCTGCAAGTTTGACTTATTCATCTGGAACTCCTGCAAACGTGGCTGGCGTTGGAACCAGTTAAGCAGGCCATTGTATCCCCTCCCCTACTTTAAAATAAAGGCAGGTTATATACAGAGTAAAAACGTGGGTGTTTATCTCCTGCTCAGTAAAGGTAGATGATACCACTCTAATGGCAGAAAGTGGAGAAGAACTAAAGAGCCTCTTGTTGCGGGTGAAGAAGGAGAGTGCAAAACTTGGGTTGATCATGGCATCTGGCCCTCTCAATTCCTGGCAAATAGATGGGGAAGAAATGGAGGTAGTGACAGATTTTATTTTCCTGGGCTCCAAGATCACTGCAGATGGGGACTGTAGCCAAGAAATTAAAAGATGCTTGCTCCTTGGGAGGAAAGCCATGGCAAATCTAGACAGCACACTAAAAAGCAGAGACATCACCCTGCCAACAAAAGTGCGTATAGTCAAGGCTATGGTCTTCCCAGTTGCAATGTATGGCAGTGAAAGCTGGACCATAAGAAAGGCTGAGCGCCAAAGAATTGAAGCCTTTGAACTATGGTGCTGGAGAAGACTCCTGTGAGTTCCTTTGACTGCAAGGCGATCAAACTAGTCAGTCCTAGAGGAGATCAACCCTGACTGCTCTTTAGAAGGCCAGATCCTGAAGCTAAAACTCAAATACTTCGGCCACCTGATGAGAAGGAAGGACTCACTGGAGAAGAGCCTAATGCTGGGAAAGATTGAGGGCAATAGAAGAAGGGGACGACAGAGAATGAGGTGGCTGGATGGAGTCACTGAAGCTGTAGGCGTGAGCTTAAATGGACTCCAGAAGATGGTAGAGAACAGGAAGGCCTGGAGGAACATTGTCCATAGGGTCGCGATGGGTCGGACACGACTTCGCAACTAACAACAACAACAGTAAAGGTAAAGGTTTCCCCCCGCACATGCGTGCTAGTCGTTTCCAACTCTAGGGGCCGGTGCTCATCTCCGTTTCAAAGCTGAAGAGCTAGCGCTTGTCCGAGGACGTCTCCGTGGTCATGTGGCCGGCATGACTAGACGCCAAAGGCGCATGGAGCACTGTTACCTTCCCACCAGAGTGGTCCTTATTTTTCTACTTGCATTTTTTTTACGTGCTTTCGAACTGCTAGGTTGGCAGAAGCTGGGACGAGTAACGTGCTCACTCTGCTACGCGGCACTCGGGATTCGACCCGCCAAACTGCCGACCTTCTGATCGACAAGCTCAGCGTCCTAACCCACGGAGCCACCGCATCCCTTTCCTGCTCATTGTTGTTGTTAGCTGCGAAGTCGTGTCCGACCCATCGCGACCCTATGGACAACATTCCTCCAGGCCTTCCTGTCCTCTACCATTTTCTGGAGTCCATTTAAGCTCACGCCTATTGCTTCAGTTACTCCATCCAGCCACCTCGTTCTCTGTCGTCCCCTTCTTCTCTTGCCCTCAATCTTTCCCAACATTAGGCTCTTCTCCAGTGAGTCCTTCCTTCGCATCAGGTGGCCAAAGTATTTGAATTTCAACTTCAGGATCTGGCCTTCTAAAGAGCAGTCAGGGTTGATCTCCTCTAGGACTGACCAGTTTGATCGCCTTGCAGTCCAAGGGACTCGCAGGAGTCTTCTCCAGCACCATAGTTCAAAGGCTTCAATTCTTTGGCGCTCAGCCTTTCTTATGGTCCAGCTTTCACTGCCATACATTGCAACTGGGAAGTCCATAGCCTTCACTATACGCACTTTTGTTGACAGGGTGATGTCTCTGTTTTTTAGTGTGCTGTCTAGAAACTACCGTCAGTTTTGTGATGAAATTTCAGCAGTGCAGTTGGAAAATGTTTCAGCAACCGAAAAAAGTTTAGTTTTAAGACCAGGGACAAGTTGCCCAACTGAATTTGGGCCCAAAAAACTTTCATTCAGTAACATGAAACATACTTATTTTGGAGTAGGAAATAGAAATGTATTCTTTAGCTTACTTGCAGTTCATCAATATTTTGAATTTTTTTTCCTTGCAGTCTAATGCAGCTATCTTTTCATTTTTACTGAGTCTCTTTTTTAAAAAAAAATCATTCCCAAAGTGACAGTGATGGCAGTTGGAAACAATTTGTGTGTGCGCTATTTTTCCCCCAAGAGCTGTTTACCATATTTGATATTCTCTTCACCTCCTCAATTGCTTATTTAATTGAAAAATTAGCATTTAAGACCTGTTGCTCACTCAGCATGCATCAGCTAGAAGTTACATGCCAAGCTCTGTCATACATATCCAAATCAATGTGGTAATTGGAGTAATAATCTCTCTTAAAGCATCAGAGAGGGATTTATGGAGCTGCTTAAGCACTCTGGCTACATAAGTGAGTACTAGTGGCCATGCATTAATGGTGATGGTTTAGTAAGAATACTAATAATAAGGCATTTTATTACTGGAGAAAGCTGTCAGGTGGGCTGCTTATTAGAGGTTGTCATTAGATTACTTAGTGCTCTAGCAGGTTCAGCAATTATGATCTAAACTTTAATATTTTAACTAAAAATACCATATTCTCTAGCATTTATTGTGTGTGCATGAATGTAATGTGCCAAACACAGTAGACAAACCTGAGCAAAACAAAAGATAAATCCTTATTTTAAATATTCCCAAATATTGCCTTCGTCAAAGTGTAGTATATGAAAAGTTTGACTTCATAATTGCTTCCATGATTTACTGTGAAAGTTTTAATTAAAGTAAAATGTGCTGCTGATCAAATAGGAAATTGTATGCACAGTTATTCACATATTTTATGCCTCTGGAAAGGAGAACAAAATATTGTTCCAAGTTCCCATTGATCCCTGTGGTTGAGTACTGTATTCAAAATAAGCTCACGAGTAAACTCTTGGTGTTCTGTCCTGACCTTGGAACACTCAAAAAAACAGGGTTTTTTGAGCTTGGAATGTTTTGTGTAGCTCAAATTGCATTTGCTGACTGGTTCATTGTGCATTCTATTTTATTGTATTCTTTTGGGTATCTGGCTGTTACTAGTAGGGACTTAGTTTCATGGTATCCAGGTGAGCATTTTCCAAACAATAGTGCTGAATAACTGCTGCTCATTCCCTCATTGCTTTGCATAATGCCCAAGTACTCAAATTTGTCTCATATGCCTTTCAGTATATGTATTTTAAAAGTTCATGAACCCAAGAAACAAAGTAGACATTCAAATACAGGTAGTCCTCAATGTACAACCACAATTGAGCCCCAAATTTATGTTGTTAAGTGAGAAATTTGTTAAGTGAGTTTTGCCACATTTGTTAAGCGAATCCCTGCAGTTGTTAAATTAGTAACACGGTTGTTAAGTGAATCTGGCTTCCCCGTTGACTTTGTTTGTCAGAAGGTCACAAAAGGAGATTATATGGTTCTAAGACACTGCAACCGTCATAAATGTGAGTCAGTTGTCAAGCATTTGAATGTAAATCACGTGACCATGGGGATGCTACAATGGTCATAAGTGTGAAAAGTGATCATTAAGTCACTTTTTCCAGTGCCGTTGTAACGGTCACTTAATGGACTATGTTGTAAGTAACTTGTAAGTCAAGGACTACCTGTATTGTAAAGTGAGATAGAATAGTAAAATACAAACTTTTTTTATTAAAACCTAGCTTTTGAAACTGAAATGGGCCCAAATGTGGAAGAAATTGAAATGAAGAAGGGAGCAAAAGATAACATCAGCTGTATAAGGAAGCTCCAATAACTAACAAACAACAGTAAATTAAATTGAACTTTAAGGACAGATATTCTCTTCTTTAGTTTAAATACAGAATGCGGCTTGGTCTCAACTACTATAAGCAAAAAACTCATAATGATACAGAGTGCCTCACAGAGAGCCCTAGAAAGTATTCCCTGTGATTAGAAAATGGAGCTGTCAGCCACTAATTAGTCATATTCTTGCTTCCTTAAATTTCCTTCATGCGATCAAACATTGGTTTGCCTACTATACTATCTTTTCAATCATCTCAATGAATAAAGTTATGCTATCTCTTTTCTGGAAACCCTATCATTAATAAAGTGTTACAAACGAATACTTTTAGAAGAAAGCATTGATTTATAATTGATTAATGTATGGAAATATCCAAAAATCAAAAGCTGATTCTTGGATTCCTTTTTAATATACTTTCAAAAAAAAAGAAAAGAAAAGTAGCCTAATTTCCAAAAATGAAGCATGAATAAAAATATTACTTGTAATCTGTTTAAAATGCAGCATGTTTTGTTTATGTAAAGTGTGTGTGTGTGTGTGTGTGTGTGTTTGTGTGTGTGTGTAACTCATTGTTTCTGGTTTGCAGTTGAAAGTCAAAGTCTCAACTGAAGTTGGTATTACAAATGTGGATCTCTTTACTGTGGATAAAGATCAGAGCATTGCACCCAAAACTACCAGGTAAAATACCAGTACATACAACTCAGTACTGAATGTCAACACTGTAAATCCAGGCTTTCTCAACATGTTATCAAGGAAACAAATTATATAAATTGATCTGTATTTTGACATTTAAATTGTTAGGGTTTATACTAGATATGTATGGTTGGATGTTTACACTCTTAGCAGCAACTAGTCCTTTAAAAATTTCAAGTATTAGATTATTAATTCCTTAACTACTCAGTCAACCAGGGCAAACAGAACACTGAACAGAATTCATTATTTTAATTTCTTTATTGAACCTCTTGTATCCTTGCCTGCTTCTCTTCAGAAATGAAAGGGTTTGTCTGTAAAAGAAGGTTACACTTCTTGAACTTCTAGAAAGTTATTGTTCTTTTTCTTTTGCTGTTTTTACAATTTCATTTTGTTACCAACCCACCTACCTTTCTCTTTTTTGTGATTCAACTATGCAAATGCTTATTCTTACTTGGCACTGAGTATCTTTTAAGACTTTTGTCTGATGCCTTTAATGATGCTTTGTAATCTGGCTGGAAAGGGCCATAGGGCCTCTGAAGCAGATTATATTGGGGCATAAAGAGGAACATAAATAAACAATTCTCCTGCTTGCTGTCTGTGTACCATTTTTTTCATTTCACATCTCCCAAATTAATTATGACTCCATTTCCTTATTGGCCCATGTATTGTAGGGTTCAAGCTTGACTGGAAATCAGATAATTTGATCTATAAGATTTAGTTCCTAATCTTAAATATGTAATATAAGGTGGCAGACAATGTTCTCTGAGATGACAACCACCTCTCTTCATGCTAAAAAGACCCTCGGTAGTTATATATAATGAAAGATAATTCTAGGACTAGATGCTAATAAATCATAGTTCAGATTTAGCAATGACTGACTTAGCAATAATTTTACTCACCAAATGGAAATGAATGTGAAGCATAACCAGCTTTCTTGTAACTTGGCTTTAAGAGGGTAGAAAAACTACCTGCATGTTTCTATAGTTTTCTCCTTTATTGAAGGATGAACAGATTTTAGACTTGCAAATTAACTTGCCGTAAAAGAATAGGACCAATTAATTGTAACCAATAAAATGAGTACATGTATGCTAACAATTACGGTAAATATTAAGAGTGTTTCTAAGTATTGGTTTATCAGAAATTTGGGGTCAGTGCTTGACCCAAATTGAGTCCTTCTGTTCAAAGAGATCTTGGGTTTTCACAAATACTCTTAGCAATCTAATTTGGGAATAAGAAGCTTTCTAGTTGCTTCTGTATTACGTACATTATATAACATAATAGGGAATCAGAAGCTCTTGTTAATTAACTGCAGATCACTAGATTTATGAGTAGATCCCAATCTACTTTGCATCTAATTTCCTCTGCACAGATTCACTTTTTTTTTCCTTAGCAATTGTTCACTTCTATTTTCAGGGTCACTTACCCAGCCAAAGCCAAAGGATCATTCACAGCTGACAGCCATCAAAATTTTGCCTTGTCCTTTCAATTGGTTGATGTGAACACTGGAGCAGAATTAATCCCTCACCAGGTTAGTTAATGCATGTCTACCCTAATCCAGAGAGACATATTTAGCAAAAAGGCTTATGGGAAGAAGTTCAGGTTGCTTTTTGTTTTTTGTTTATAAAAACTTAGAAACAAGCAAATGTGACAGTTGCGCATAACAGATTTGAAGGCAAGAAGCAAGTTATTGCCTTTGTGATTTGTTAGCTCTTGTCTAAATTAATGGACAAAATTACAGAGAGATCTTCATGTATACTTATGAAAGTACCTTAAGCCAGATAAACTGTTTATTCAGTTGATCCATTGCTATTTATTCTTCTGTACCAGAGCTCTTTAAAACACCAAAGAAAGTTGAAATCTTGTCAGAATCAGAATGCTTAGCTTGTATCATCGCCATTGTCTCAGGTTAGAAAATGTTTGGTAGATTGGTTAAAGCACCAGGCTAGCAAATATGAGATTGTGAGTTCTAGTCCTCTCCTAGGCATAAAAGCCAGCTGGTGACTTAGGCATGAAAGCCACTCACTCTCTTTCAACCCAATCCACCTCAAAGGGTTGTTATGGGGAAAATAGGAGGAAAATATTATGTATGTTTGCCACCTTGAGTTATTTATTAAAAGAAATAAAGGTGGGGTATAAATAAATAAAATATTGGCTAAGATTTGTGTGATGCTAAAAGCTCACTTCTGTCAAAATGACCAATCCTGCCAAGTTTAACAAAATCAATAGAGCATTCAGAGAAGCTTCATCAACCCATTTTTCACCCGGCTATGTTACACATAGATATTACAAGTGGAAGCAATGAAGACTGAATGTACAGATCACATGCTTACTGAGGGTAAGCTAGTGTCTTTTCATGAAGCATATAAAAACATAGTTTGATTCTGGATGAAAATTTTGCAGTACACTGTGAAGAGGAAGCCTCTAATAGCTTACCTTTATAGTTCTGGATATATTCCAGCTTAATATCAGAAGTACAATGGGAAGAAGGAAAGAGTATTATACTATTTTTTAACATTTTTATATATAAGAGCAGCATGTCTGAATTGGCTCTTTAAATATTCCTTCTTGGAATAAACCCATGTTGAATTTTCTAGTTTCTTGCCAGAACCTGGAAAATAATTCCTTTCCTTAAAAGTGTCCGCTATAGGATAGCATAATAACAATCTGCATGTGAATGATATATAAAACAGAATATGATATTTTCAACTTTTCTTACTTTATCCTTGCATTGCTTCTGTAATTATTGGCAGTAGGAGGATAATAATTTGTAAAATGTCTGGCCCTTGGAATTCTTTCCAAGCTCTTAAATCAAGCATATTCTCCTTCAACCCTGGTGAAATAATAGTATTAAAACTTGTGCTTTTATGATTTGGATGCTAACATAAGTTTCATTGTCTTTTCAAATTAGACTTTTGTACGGCTTCACAATCAAAAAACTGGGCAGGAGGTAGTGTTCGTTGCAGAACCAGATAGCAAAAACATCTACAAGTTTGAACTGGACACTTCTGAGAGAAAAACTGAGTTTGATTCAGCCTCTGGAATATACACTCTTTATTTGATCATTGGTGATGCCACTCTGGAAAACCCAATCCTCTGGAATGTGGTATGTTGGTCCAATTGTAGAATGCTTTACCTGCTAGATTAGTATCAGTTAGAGCAGGGGTGTCAAACTGCTGGCCCATGGGCCGGATGCATCACAACAAAACCGCGCCCACCCCATTGCCGGCAATGGGGAAAAAGCTCCGATACGTCGCGCGACGTCACGTGACGTTGCAAGTTTGACACCCCTGAGTTAGAGAGATGAGGAGCTAGACCTTGTGTAAGCTCAAGGAACTAACTTGATGAAGATCTAAATAAAAGAGGCAGGGAGAACACCGTGGATCAATTTTGCCCATTTCTATTTGCCCCAGTGGCCAGCTTTTGAATCTTGCTTATACCTCCTGACTGGAGGGCATCATCAGTCTTTCATGATACTTCCCAATAACTAGCATTTAAGGTATGTTACTAACCAAGAGCTAGGAATCAGTCCTTAAATTATTAGTAGGCTTTGGTAGCCTGATCCGTCATGAACCTGTCAAGTTTCCAAAAATTATCCAACTTGGCTATTAAAACCATAGATGCTCACAGCAAATTCCAAAACATATGTGCCTTGTGGAAAAATACTTTCCTCTGCCTTTTCTGGATCTTTTTCCATTTAATTTCAATGGATGATCTTGAGTTCTGATACTTTGAGCGAGGGGAAAAACTTGCATCAATGTTTTCTATATAAGGCTATTCTGAAAACCAGTGATATCATGGTGCTTCCAGTTGTAAGGCAAAAGAGGGTTACTACCTTGAGAGTAAACCTTATTAAGATAAATTATTCCTATTTGTGTATTCTTTCTATCATTTAAATCCCTTCAGATCTAGATCTATGTAATAGTCATAGCCATGTTAACCAATAATAAAAGGCATGGAAAAAACCAGCCAGATTTTTACAAGCTTTTGGAAGGCCATCAGATTGGATCTGTATTGCCTAGTAAAACAAGCAGTTCCAGATGAGGGGAATGTCTTCTGATAACAAGGGACCTTCAGCTGTGAATCTCTACCCAACCATATCAAGTAGGCAAATTCTATCAGGGAAATACAGTCTCATGAATATAGCTAGGACCCAAATCATATAAAGGTGGCAACTATCTAATTATCTGAGGCCTTAATTTTAAGGATAGGTTCAGTGAATTGATATTTTTAATTATTTATGGAAAGGTAAAGCAATCAAACATAAATAACCTTCAATTAGCATTTGCCTTTTTAATTCTTTTCAGGCTGATGTTGTCATCAAATTTCCAGAAGAAGATGCTCCATCTACAGTCCAGTCAAAAAGCCTTTTCACTCCTAAACCTGAGATACAGGTACATCCCAAATCAGGACACTCTGTTCCATTGAATTCTCCATTTGAAAGACCGCTACTTCTGATTTATTTATTGAACTTAAATTTGTTATCAAGCTTATCTAGCTGTAGAGCAAGAGTACCAGTTTCGGTCTCTTCTGTCCATGAATGCTTTTGCTTTTGCTTCCTTTGCTCTTTTTGTACTTGGATTAGCGTGCTAAATTTAATATTATCTGCCATTACAAAAACCTCCATATGTTTGCAACTATAATGAATTCCTCTGTCAGTAGAGTTGTATTTTTTTTGGTAATTCTTAACCTGAGTGTGCATGTATCCATAGATGGTTGTAAAAGCCAAGAATAAGACATTGAGTTTTCTACTGTTGCTTCAAGGATCACCTTTTAGCTAAAGAAAATAGAAAAATAATGCCCTGGCACCTAGAAGGGTCTTATAGCACACCTATTCTTTTCTGCACAGATAAATTAGCATTGATTGTATATGGAAAAGAGCCTTACTTGAATATGACAACAAAGGAAAAAAGGAAAAGTTGGTCATTTCCCCACTAGAGATTTATAATGTCTTTAAGAATTCAGCTTCTAGTTCTTGCATAGGCATGAAGGTCAGCTGGGTAGCCTTGGCTCAGTCACACTTTCCCGTCAAATCAATACCTGCCTTGCATATGTCAGCTGATAAATAAAACTCCTCACTGTATCATTCATTGTTTTGCTATAAGAACTAGGCGAATACAGTACAAAAGCAATCGGTCAAACGAGTTTGCAGTCAGGCAGTACTAAGAAAACAACACTAACAACTCAGTAGAATCTAAGTTGTATATACATACAATAATAGTTAGATATATTGACCTAGAATTTGCTGCCTGTTGAGTGAGACAAAGTACTTTTCTGATTTTTTTTTCCTGGAATTCCTCTTTACTAGCACTTGTTCAGAGAGCCTGAGAAGAGGCCTCCCACTGTTGTATCAAACACATTCACAGCCATGATACTCTCTCCACTGCTTTTGCTCTTTATTCTGGTAAGTGTTTCATATACATTCTAATTATACTGAATTCTTTGCCGTTGTTACTCAGTTGCTGGGTTTTTCAGGCAGCTGAAGACCAATATAAATACAGTATAACATTGCTATTTTTTTCACAAAATAGGGTTGTGAAGGATTTCCTAGGGTGAAAGTTTAAAATTTTCCTATTCCATATCTACCCCTCTCCCAAATTCCTGCCTCTGTTTGAGAGGCCCATTTTAAAAGACGGTCACTGAAAACTTTCAAGGCTCATTTGCATATCTGAAGGAATCAGATATTTTGAATGGACTTAAAGCAAGCTGGGTTTACCGGTTGAGCTCCGGACGGCGCCCGAACTTCACTCCTTCCGACGGGATCTAAAGACCTTGTTTGAACAAGCCGGCCTGGCCTGATGGGTTTGGGTTTTATTATTGCTTTTAATGTATTTTAACTTACTGTTCTAAGGCATTGGGCACTTTGTTTAATCTTCTCTTAATTTTTGTATCTTTGTATTTTAGTATTTATTGCCCTGTTCACTGCCCTGAGTCCTTCAGGAGAAGGGCGGTATACAAATAAAATTATTATTATTATTATTATTATTATTATTATTATTATTATTATTATTATTATTATTATTATTATTATTATTATTAATGTTCTTGAAGTTGATTGGCAAATGTTATCCTCCCTTAATGTATTATTTTTTACCATTTTTCAGTGGATAAAGATTGGGGCCAATATTTCTAACTTCAGTTTTGCTCCAAGTACCATTATCTTTCATCTGGGTCATGCAGGTAAGTGCCAGAGGAATTCCTCTCCATTATCCTTTTTTTTCTGTTGGCTTTATAGATAAGAGCCTGATGACAGATGAGCTCACAGCTTATTAAGTATAATGGACATAATGACACTATATCTCTCCCTTTTGTCCATTTTTCCTCTAGCCCATCTTTCAGAATTATTCTGGTATGGCTAAATGCATGTTTGCCATCAGTTTTAAAAGCTATCATTAATTTCAATGGCTTTTCTTGTATTTAGATACATTTGTTAGTACATAATGTTCTGAGTTTGTATTTGGGGCATTAGTCCTTTAGTATGTATGACCTTTTGATGCTTTGATTTTTGTATTGTACCTTGATCAGTGTCTAGATTTCTCCTCAGTCAGTTTGTGTTAATTTGATCAGAAACAGCTATTGGCTTCTTACATTCCTTGGAATATGCCACTTGGCTTTAACATGCTAAATTGTCTAAAATTTTAAAAAGAAAGTTGTAGGTCCTCTTTATCTTGAATCGTTTCCCTGTTATCTTTCAATCTTAGGTTCTTTCCTTTTGTCTTCTTCATAACTTCATATTTTCCCTATGAAAAACCAGCATTTTTTTAAAAAAAGTTTAATTAGCTAATTGGATATTTAAAATTTTCATTTGAATCTTTCATCAATGATTCTCAGTTTATTATATGTATACCGCTGGTGGAATGCAGGCATTCCTGTTAACTATCCAGGAGATCCTGGTTTTCAGCAGTCACTATAAAAGAGATGTTTGCCCTAACTCACCGATTTAGCAAAAAGAGGAGAGAGAATAGGGCATTCCATATGATGCTATCCTCTCTTCTAACCTCCATATATTCAGTTGGGAGGCTTGAACAGTAGCTGTGTTTCTGTTTGCTTGAGTACAGCTGTCCAGATGATCTAGGACTGTTTTATTTGGGTTCATAATCATAGGGAGCGTGTACTCATGGTCAAAAGTACACCATCTCCCTGAATGTATATGCTGTGGAAACAGTCTACAAGCATCTTTGCCTGACCTTGCTTTCTTGGCCGTCTGTGGTGTTCAGGCACTGCACACATTTGTATTCTGTGTAGTTTTCTAAATTACATTAGATGAACATAGTGGCAGCATGTGTTGACACAGCATGAAGTGTTCTCAATATGACACCTAGACAGTAATGCCTGCATGTTCCATCTGGGACTGAAATGGGACTCCTACAGTATTTGGAGGAAAGCGGTTGATTGGATTCTCTGCAGCTTGCAAGCCCACACATAATATGAATGCATTGGTGCCCAGGTTTCTGAATAGAAGCAGAGAATCATGGAGAAATTGGTTAAGTGATGGGGTTAGTGCAGTGGTGGGATTCAAATATGTGAATAACTAGTTCTCTGCATGGATGCCCCTTCCCGAAGTCTGTTCTGGGCCTGGGCCTCCGAGGCCCAGAACAGACTTCCAAAGCAGCATCCACGCACTTCCCGAGGGCGATTCTGGGCCTTGCGAAAAAGGGCTAGGGCTTCACTAGGTGCCATCCAGTGATGGGATTCAACCTGTTCACTCAACCCAACAAAAAATTACCTACCAGTTCTACCAAACTGGTGCAAACCAGCTGAATCCCACTACTGGGTTAGTGCTGTAAATGAAAGAAGAGAAGGGCCAGAAAAATGCAGGGTTGCTCACCCAAAAATACATTAGCTGCCATAGAACCATATTTTTCCAAGAATCATTTGTGGGGGGGGGGGGTTTCTACTGGGAACATATAGGTAGGGCATCTCTGCCTCACCTTGGAAGAACAAGGTTTGTTTTTTTTAAACCTTTTAAGGCTTAAAGAGAAGTTGCATGTGGATGCTGGGGGGAGAGCATAAACACCTACAGTTTTACATATGTACAGTATATAGAGAACATTTAGAACTGACTGTAAATGTATATATTTCCTTTTTTAATAGAGATAAGTAAGACATAAGGCTGATACCTGTCCATCTTTTTTTATGAACTGTGTATCTATTGATCTAACAGAAAGACTAGCCAACAAAAATTTACATATTTTTTTCTTTTTGTTACTCTTGTTTTGATATCTGCTTTATTCTTACATGTTATATAATGAACCAAAATAAATAAATAAAGCAAGCACAGAAATTTGAATACCACTGCAGTAAATGAGTACATTTTGAAGATAGTTGTAAATGTAAGTGTTACATTCCAAGTTATTTATACTTTGGTCCCTTTGAAATTTTCTCGGTATTCAGTGTGACTCATTTAATTGCATTCTGTCTATAAATGTCAGCATATTATGTTAGAAGGTTGATTTTTACTTCATTTGAGGATTATTTTTGTTTCATTTGCCTTATTTATGTCTTATGTGTGTGGTTAGAATTGCTTTTCATATTGGAAGAATCATAAATTCATCCCTCCAGATGAAAGGTTTAGTATTTGCACCTGATATGGAGAGAAATAAGCAAGCTCCTCATATTCCTTTTGCCAGCTTCCTTCTCTGCCAGTCAGCTTTTTTATGGTACATAATTAAACATTTGCACTTGAAGAGAAGTCAAAGATTCTGGAGCCTTGGTTGTTATCTACTGCATAGTGGAGCAACCGTTTGCAACCGTTACTTAATATGTAATTTGGGTACTTTAACTGATTTAGTTGCAGTTTAGTAGATAGTGCAAGGAGTTCACAGACTGGAATTACTGTAAAATGTTTTCAAGGAAATCAAATCTTACCATCTGTTATTTGACCATATTTTTCCTAGCAATGTTGGGGCTCATGTATGTTTACTGGACTCAGCTCAACATGTTTCAAACCCTAAAGTACCTGGCTCTCCTTGGTAGCCTCACCTTCCTAGCGGGCAATAGAATGTTGGCTCAAAAAGCTGTGAAAAGGTAAGAGGACAAAAATTGGATTTCCTTTTTTTTTTCTTTTTTTTTTTTACAAAAAAAACCTAGTAGCAATAGTAAAGGAAAATTGGAAGTACGTGCGATTAACAATAAATCTGTTGCTAAATTCCTAGCTGTCCTTTCCTGATTCATTAGTATATCTCACCTTACGTAATAATTGAGACATTCTAGGTTTTAATTCCATGTTCTGACTTTTAAAGACAGTCATTTAAGGGAGAGATTCTAACTGACCAAGTGATGAGATCTGTTTGGAATGATTTTTTTTTTTTAGTATAAGTAGTCCTTGGGTTATAACCACACGTTCAGTGACTGTTCAAAGTTACAACTCTGAACTAATGGTACTTATAACTGGTCCTTGAAGATCCAGCAACTGCAGTACCTCCCTGGTCACATAATCATGAATTTTGTGCTTGGCAACTGACTTGCAATTCCAGTGTCACAATATCCTGCAGTCACGTGATTACCATTTACGACCACCTCTGCCTGTGTTACACAAGCAAAGTCATTAGGGAAGCTGACAGGAAGGGTCAAAAGTCATCCCTTGTAAGTTGTTTCTGCCTTTCCCCAGGAGAAAAAAGCCACTTGACTCGCACTTTGTACTGTGCACACATGCTTGTGACCCCACCTGCACTTCCTGTTTGCTGCGTCACCCTGCAGTATTTCCAATTCCCTAGCGCTTCTTGTCTGGGACTCCTGCCATTTCCATTTAACAACCCATATGGTCCTGGGGTTACAATGGTAACCAGCACTGCTGGGATTGTCATCACTAAACAATGGAGTCACATGACATCATGTATTAACACCACATTGCTTAAATTCAGTCCTCAGTTGTCATCATTTATAGTCCTTTGTACATATGTAAATTCTACTTTTCAGCTTCCTTCACTATTAGCCATGTTATCTGGGGCTTCATGCATTTATAAATTGAGAGTCATCTAGAAAGACGTAGGTTTCCCCATCAGTAATATAAGGAATATCTTTTCTGGATTTTTTCTTTTTAAAAGATTGGAAGGTCAGTGTCATTTCTCACAAAGCCTCCAATATAGTAATTCAAATCATTTGCAGGACCTAGAACCTCACTTTAGTGTCTTAAATGCTTGGCTTTTTTTAAAATTCTGGGAAAAAATGTATAGATTTGCCTTCAGAAAATCTTGATGGTCATTAGGCATTCTCAGGGTTGAGGCAACCATGAGGTTAGTAACAAGTTAGTATATGTAGCTTATATAGGCAACATTTCTTGCTGCATGGAGAGGTCTTCATAGAGAAGTAACGTTTTGTGGATTTTTTTTGTAGTAGTAAGTATTAAATGAGGAAGCAAAGTTCTAAGTTATACCAGGGCTCCTAGTAGCATGAACCAATACAGGTAGTCCTCGACTTACAACCACATTGACCCCAAAAATTTCTGTTATTAAGCAAGGCAGTTGTTAAGTGAGTTTTGCTCCATTTTACGACTTTTCTTGCCATAGCTGTTAAGTGAATCACTACACTTGAGATAGTAACACGGTTGTTAAGTGAATCTCCCTATTGACTTTGATTGTCAGACGGTCACTAAAGGTGATCACATCATCCCAAGACACAGCAGCCATCATAAACATGAAGCAGTTGCCAAGAATCCGAATTTTGATCACTGAGCATGGGGATGCTGAAATGGTTTAAGTGTGAAAAATGGCCATCAATCATTTTTTCCAGTGCTGTTGTAACCTTGAATAGTCACTAAACAGATGGTTGTAAGTTGAGGACTGCCTGTAATAAAAATGCTTCTTGCTAATACCTGTTATGCATCAGGGCTAACTTTATAATTGTGCACTTTGTCTCTTTTACCCGATTTATTCTCTGATGGCTATTTGGTGAAATTAGAGCGACCATGGTTTTACCTACATTAGTGGCTGGCTTAAAATTCAGCCAGTACGGCAGCATAAATTCTCTTACAAAAAATGGCAATTCTCTTGATGCTCACCCAATCTCTGTCGATTTTTGGGAAGCCTGGTTTGCATGCTTCTTTTGAATGTGTTGTCACTTCCTAAAGTAATACTTCTTTCCACTTCCCTGTCTGCTCTGAACTTTAATTCCTTTCTCCTTTTGGCAGGATCGCTGCAGAACAGAGCAGTAGGTTGGCAAAGTATAGGACGCTACGGTAAAAAGGGGGTACACTAGTGACCAGTCCTACCTAGAAGTAAGGGTCTTTGGCTGTTCCTCTTCCTAAGCATGGTGGCTGCTTCATTTTATGCTTATCTCTGTTTGGGGTTGAGGAGGTGGGGGAGCCTTAGTAGAAGTCACTATCTCTGCCTATTATGCTTCTGACCATTGCAAAAGGAACATCTGCATGGTTTAGCTGTATTTTGAGTTTATTGTTTAACTCAATTATTGTTTTAACTCCATTGCAGTTCCACATTCTTAAAAAAAATCAGTTGCTAGAGAAATTGCTAGCAATGCTTAAGACTTCGAGATTTCTCTAGACTTCTCATTTTTATGTCTTCCACATTTTTGCTTGATCTACCTACCCACATGCTGCTTTTGCTTTTGTTCTCAGTCCAACCAATATAAAATTAATTTTTCTGGAAGCAAAGAATCAGTATTTGTGTAATTTAAAAAGTTGAGAATCTTGGGAACAAGATTTTGGAGTAAGAAGGCTATGATAGTTAGGATCAGTTTGATGCAAATTGTTGGACATGCCTGTTTCAGTTTGTTTCATGAAGTTGGGTAGCCTGAATCTATGTTACCTATGGCCCTGCATGTAATATTTTGATTTTTCTCTTTCTGCCCGTTTATTCTTGTTGGGGGAAAAAAGGAGCTTAGTGAGCTGGGTGGATTTTTGTCTGTTTGTTGCAGTTGCTTTTGTACTGCATATTTTGTTTGTTTGTTTGTTGAATTTTTATGCCTCAGAGTCAAGGCAGATTACAACATTTGGAGAAGCATAAATTCAATATAAACAATATAACATTTTGTTTAAAACATATAATGTCTAAAAATCTACTGAAGCAACAAACAGGCATCCAGCCATCTTATTACCATTTAAAACTATGTTTAAATAAAATAGTTACCATGACTTTCTTCCAGGCCAGTTTCACATTAGTGGATACAATGTTCCATAACAAGCCACCAACAAAAAAAAAATACAGCATCAGATTACCGTACACTGTTCTACCTCTCCAAACATCATCTCTCTCAAAGACTTCATTAGATACAAAAAACAGTTTGGAGAAGCTGGTCCCAAAGGTGACTAGGAGCTGAGCCATTAAGGACTTTATAGGTTAAAACAAATATAGGTACTCCTTGCATAATGATGGCAATTGGAATTTTGAATTCCATCACTAAGCAATGCAGTCAAAAAGTGCAATGTTACATGACTACTAACTTACGATGGCAAATGCACCCTTCCAGTTTTGATCATTAAATGAATCCCATGTGCTCGTTAAGCACGACATCATAGGATTGCCATTTGTAATCTCCTGCTAGGTTCCCCATGGACTTGCTTGTCAAAAGCAGGTGGTTAAAGTCATGCGACCATAGGACACAGTGTGAGCTCGTTATCAAGCATCTGAATCACATATTCTGATGGCAGGGATGGTGTAACAGCCAAAACTGTGAAGACCAGTCATAAATCTCCTCAATGATCACCATCAAAACTTTGAATGGTTGCTGAACCAGTAGTCATTAACCAAGGACTACCTGTATTTTGAATTGGATTTTGAAACCAATTGGCAACTAATGCAGTGACTAGAACACTTTTGTTACATTACTAAAAGAATTCATACTTATTAGCACCTGGCTTCGACACTTAGGACAAGAATAGTTTCTGGTAGCCTAATTGCATGCTATGGAATGCATGAATTACTGTTATGATACCTCCTGTTCATTATTCCAGAAACATCCTTGAAAGCTAAGTATATTCTAAATTAGAATAAGTTGTGCTGCTTAAATCAGCTGCCGGTAGAGCTCCGGATGGCGCCCGATCTTCGCTCCTTTCGTCGCGATCTCAAGACATTTTTGTTTGTACAAGCTGGCCTAGCCTGATGGGGATCGGTGGGGTTGTTTTATCTTTGGTCTCTTAATTTTATCTTGGGGTTTTTAGAATTGTACTTTTATTGTTTTAACTAGGGCAACTGTTTAATCTCTTTTTAATGTTTGTATTTGGTATTTTATTCTGCCCTGTGAACCGCCCTGAGTCCTCAGGGAGAAGGGCGGTATATAAATGTTATTAATTAAATTAAATTAAATTAAATTAAATTAAATGAATTAATAAATTAGATTGCCAAGTCTTGTTTTTTTGCAACAATATGGAATATTGGATGGAATCAAAAGAGAAGAATTGTAGGTTGATAGGAGAATCTGAGTAAGAGAAGATATTACTTTGACCAATCATTGTCCTCATTTCTGGTTTCTGCATTAAGAAATTATTATAATGTTTGTTTAAAATAGAGTTTTCCAGGTTACTGATTTTAATAGCACATTTCCAGATTTTGTAGTTATGTGGCCACACAAAAATATAAATTTTGCATGTACCAACAAAGATATTTTGAGGTAATGTAGATTACGGATATAAAATTAAAGAATATAAATTGATATATTCTTGTCTACAATAAGGATATAAGCATTTAGTCTTGTAAATTCCAGGTTTTACACTTTGAATGTATGAATAATGAAAGACAGATATTTGAGCTCCAGTTCTATAATATTCAAGAATACACAGCTGTCAAGGGGGTTTCAGACTTTGCAGTATATGGCCATCTAAAATGATAAATGAATGGAAATGACTTAGGAGTTCATTGAGAGCCAGCTTGATGGATTGTTTAGGACACCTGGTTAGAAATCAGGAGACTATGAGTTCTAGTCCCAAACCAGCTAAGAGAGAGAGAGAGAGAGAGAGAGAGGGAGGGAGGGAGGGAGGGAGGGAGGGAGGGAGAGAGAGAGAGAGAGAGAGAGAGAGAGAGAGAGAGAGAGAGAGGATTTCACTGGGGATTAAGGTTGGGGAAGAAATTAATATACCCACATAAAAGATATGTAACTCCTTTGATTGATTGATTGATCATCTTTACTTTTATTAAAGAAAAATAATTATGCATTCCAATACATGAAAAATTTAAAATTCGTCCTCTCCAAACACTTCAAATATGATGGATGTACTGCTACATACCATACTAGAAATCATCAGGTATTGGTATCCAAAGATGGCTAAATACTGGATTTAATCTTCTCTTAAAACATTAAGTTATGTTCCCCACTTTACCCACACAACATTATAAAAACTGTCTGCACAAGCCTGGTCAGCTTTCAGAGAAATGTTACAATTTCCCTCTTAAGTGGTTGTAATGGCTAAAAACTGGATATGCCAAAGAAAACATGAAACTGTTAGATGAGAAACAGTGTGGGGGGGAAAATACTGATTTTGTGGTATTTACTTTAACCTATTAAAGTAAATCTATTAGTGGAACTTAGTTGAAGCTCTTATCACACTGTAGGCTACAGAACTGGGGATTATGGATAATTTTTAAAAATGTACTTTTATCACTATATTCCAAAGAAAAATACCTAAGAATGATGTTATTCCCACTATCTCTTTATTAAAAGTATGTAGTTATTTGGAGAAACAATCTCAGTGCAGTTTTACAGATGAAAATAAGTATCTGAATATATTGTTTTATATATCATTTGTGTAATGGAATTGAGTTTATGAATGTCGTAATTTAAGAGCTTAAGTCCTGTTGTCAGAGCCATCTCATCTTTTCCTTTTGATTCTAGTTGTTTTTGTACACTTAAAGTGTTACAAAAAGAATATTCCATTTCTTTTACAATAGGGAGATATTTGTAAGATTTGTCTCTTTTTTAGTCTTAATTTAATTTTAATATAATCATTTGAATTGGATAGACTGAGTTGTAATCTCAGTCAGATGATTGACTTTGGGCCAGTCACTCTGTCAGCCCAATCCACCTTACAGGGGTGTTGTGGGGAAAGTGGGAGGAGAAAGAAGTATTAAGTAAGTTCACTGCCTTGAGTTGTTGTAAAAATGGTAAAGGCAAGATAAAAATAAATAAAATAGATCAATTGTTGAATATGTTATTAAATTTAACTTGTAGCATTATGTACACATGTTACATAATACTCCAAATATAGTATGACTTGTAAATTCAAATTTGCATGATAAATAACTGTATTTTGCATTACATTCTAGTTTACTATGTATTCTTTGCATTCTTCAGGTTTGAAATTTGGCATTTAAAACATTAAATTTCACTGTTCTGTTCCAAAAAGAGATAACTGCTTTATAAGTGAAGAACTCTTCCACATCAGGAATTTTAATTTTAAGGGGATTTCTTTGTGTCCTTCCAGAACACGCTAATGACAGAAGAACAGAGGAACAGAAAAAAAAACCTTAAGTAAAAAAGGAAAGGAGCCAAAGACAGTTTGAAGACCAGAAACTGAAGTGTGGAAAATAATTGCCTGTAATATTAAAAAGTGTTTTTTAAGAAGAAAAATACCCTAACATTTTGTGTTTGCTTGAATGTGTAAGTACTTTGATTTGCGATACAACCACTTTGTCAGTCAGTAAGAACTAAAAACAGATGGGCTCCCAAATTGTCATTTTTTTAAAATCTTTTTTCTACCGCCTCCTTCACGAAATAAAGAGAATAAGACAAAAGGTCTAGCCAACTGCAATTTCTTTTATTATATTCTGGCTTTCTAAAGCAAACATTAAGTTTATGCTTCAAGTAATTATAGAAGAGCATTTCCATATTTTGTGTGAAAATGCAAGAAAAAATTGGATGATAAAAAGCAGTTAAAATACACTTTGAAGAATCAGAAAACCTCTGACAAATTCTTTACACACTTATCAAGACTGCATAGCAATCAAAAACTATCCATGGTGCTGAAATCAGAAGTCAATGAATGCTTTCCATTCAGCACTTCTCAATTTAAACACTCAGTACAATCCCCATCTTTTAACTATATCAGACAACTCAATGCTGTTGATTATGGAGTCTTAATAGAATAAAAGTATTTGGATATAGCGTTTTGCCACAGCGGCCATTTATTTTTCAAACTGAAATGAGGCTACTATACATTAAGCATTCTTATCTGGCATAAATTAAACAGAAAACAATTCCACATATAAACATTTGCTTTTAATTTTAATCCTATGTTTATAGAAGAAGTAATATTGGTTATCTGTGAGGTGTCCTGTTCATTTCTTTCTGCAGCTTTAGAAACCTTTCCCACCCCCTGAAATTCTTGCAGTTTATGCCAAACCTGAGAATAGTACTGACCAAAGTGAGAAAGGGAAGGGATGAAGTCAGTTTACAGTTCCATCAGTTTGATCAGAACACTGGTAAAATCCTCTAAATTGTCATTATCAACATCTTGAGGGCTGGGAAAGAAAAGAAGAGATCTTAATGCAACAAGATTGTGGCTACTTTCAGTGGAACACTGTTGCTTCCAAGGTACTAGGCTCCAGCAACAGGACATCTCTGACCAAGATAAAAGCTGTGTTTATTCATCCCTTTTTTGAACAGTAATGAGTAATCAGTTTCTCCTTCTAAATTTTTGAACTTAAGCCATCTGACTAGGTTGTCTAGTTAGAGATGATTTCCAGTAATAGTGATGCCAGAA
This sequence comes from Vipera ursinii, assembly GCF_947247035.1. Taxonomy (NCBI): domain Eukaryota; kingdom Metazoa; phylum Chordata; class Lepidosauria; order Squamata; family Viperidae; genus Vipera; species Vipera ursinii. The sequence continues at coordinate 24,561,868 of NC_139516.1, read as the reverse complement.
ATTTATGCAAATTATGTTTTTCAGTGTTAAAAATTAAAAGCAGTTCTAATACAAGCAGAATTAAATGATTAATCACCTTAATATATTGCAATTTACTCAGGGTTAATATATAGAGTAAGCTTTGAATGCGCACTGAAGTACACTGAACAGAGATATGTACAAATTACAACTCATTAGAATGTGTTTTTGTTGCAGTCATTATATATGCTATATCAGTTGGTAAAGTAGCAGTAGCACATTCAAATGTACTGTAGGTTACAGAATGTGATTGTTTTGTTTTTATAAAACTACTTACGTTTGATTCTGTAACATTGCTCCCAAGAAATTCCTGAGTACCATCTGTTGGTGGTAGCGGCTATCCATCATAATGCTGTCAGACTGGCGTCTAGTCAAGATTTCACGTTGCTCATCTCCCAGGCTTCCTTTCCTAGAAAACAACCAAAATGATTGCTATAGAGAAACACACTACAGAGGAAGGCATGAATCAAGGGTCATAGGCAAGAGCTATTCCTGCTTGACTACCAGGCTCATAAATTGGTCTTGAAAAAATTATTATTTAACAGCTATTTTTGAAGACAATTACTTGAGCTAAAATAAAATTAATTTCTTCTAATGCAAATTCCACAATCTAATGACTGTTCATAGATGACATTGTAGTCTAACACATGGGTCCCCAACCTCCAGTCTGTGGACCGGTACCGGGCCATGGCATGCCAGCAACCAGTCTGCACAAACAAGCAAAGCCCCATCCATGGGACACAAGCAGCACACAAAACCATGCATTCTCTGGTCCATGAAAAAACCTTTCACCATCAAACCGGTCCCTGGTGCCCAAAAGGTTGGGGACCTCTGGTCTAACACATCTGAGCACAGTTTGCTGTCTTTGAGATATTTGCAGATTTTAACATCTGAACAGAAAAGTCTAATTCTTTCTATAGTACTCTTCTAGAAAGATTTGTAAATATTTATTTGGATTAGAAAGATAAATATTTTTATATTACATATCAGATATAGGCCTAGATTTTTCCAAGAAAATAGAGAGTGAAAGGAGAGCTCCAGTTAAGATACTACATAAATTCAAATTTCCTCTAGTGAATAGTTCAAATCACTTGAAATATATAGCACATTTTCTAATAACTGTTTGTTGCTAACTGAGCTATATTTCTGGCCACGTCTGATGAGAAAAATATCTGTTGCGGTTGTAAGAATTTGTCACCACCACCAGGATTATCTTCCTGTCTCTGCATTTGACAGTCAAGTAGAGTCTTAACAGCTACAAAGTTATGGTAAATAATGTATATTCTTTACACTTACCTAAGTCTTTTCCCAACTATGCCCTGTAATAACTTCCGTGCTGATACCTTTCCTCGCACCTTCCGGTAACTGTCAGTGAATATGGCATCTGCATGACGCTGAAGTCTAATGAAATATAAATGCACTGTCATTCTGATGCAGTACCGACTTGCAAAGGAGCATCGTAAGAACAATTCTTGTTAATGGAAAAGGCAGGTCTATATACCTTCAAAGCTACACTATCCTAAAAGGGGAAGTTCTATGCATTTCCAATTTCTGTTCCTTTTGGATAACAAGTGAAGTGCTAAATAAAAATGAGTTCACTGCATTCTTTCTCATGTATAATTTATTTCTGGAACTTATGAAGTCAAAATAAGGATCACCAATGTGTGCCCTTTTTATATGCTGTAGCGCCTAAAAAGGTTCAATGGCAAAACAGGATGTTTTCCACAGGAGTGCTGGAATTCCTCCCAAGACAGGCCAAATAGATTTTCCAATGTCCTAACTGGTTTGTTTTGTTGGTTTTGTTTTGAATCATTTATTTTGAACTTTGTTGTGAATTCGTGTATTTCTAATTGCTAAATTTTAAAGGCAAGAAAAAGTATACCGTAAACATGTCTAAACAATTTTAACTGAAGTTCTTAAAAAGAAATTTGACATCATGTAATACCTTAGGGGCTCTCAGTTTCACAACTATAAATAACTATTTTCTGCATTCTTTCATGGAATCAAAGCTCAAAATCTGTTCATGACATTCTGAGAAGCTGGCCATTTGGAGTAAACAGGGCAGCTAAGTAGATGGATCTTAGCTCTGATTGAGCACAGCTAAGGTTGTGTTACTTATTTTGACATTCATATACTGTATACCCACCTTTTTTCAGCAGGGCTGAGAAAATTCTCTTCTTGGTCTTCTACTGAAAGATTGTGGCTTTCATGCATAGGACTACTTTCTTGTAGTTGAAAGCTCCCTGCTTTGCCAGAAATGGATAGTGGATTATATCTAAAGCAACAAGCAACAACATTAAAAACAATCAGAATAAGGCAAAATATTTCTCATCCCATGGCACATTGAAGTAACAATTAGACATTCCTAGAAGGAGGGAAAATATTGCTATATGTCCTCATTGGGGGCTTATTGAGTGCTCTGAGGTCAATCATCTTTTTCAGTCAACCCAATCCATTGCATAGGATTGTGGATATTGGGATAAAATAAAGGAAGACATCCATTATACGTCGAGATCTGAGGGAAAAGGTTATACCTAAATCATTAGCTAATATTTCATACATCTAAAGGTAAAGGTAAAGGTTCCCTCGCACATGCGTGCTAGTCGTTTCCAACTCTAGGGGCCAGTGCTCATCTCCGTTTCAAATCCGAAGAGCCAGCGCTTGTCCAAGGACGTCTCTGTGGTCATGTGGCCGGCATGACTAGACACCAAAGGCGCATGGAACGCTGTTACCTTCCCACCATAGTGGTCCCTATTTTTCTACTTGCATTTTTACGTGCTTTCAAACTGCTAGGTTGGCAGAAGCTGGGACGAGTAACAGGCGCTCACTCTGTTACGCGGCACTCGGGATTCAACCCGCCAAACTGCCAACCTTCTGATCGACAAGCTCAGCGTCCTAACCCACTGAGCCACCGCGTCCCTTTCATACATCATAAAGCATGGTAATCTACAGATCAATAAATAATATTGATAAACATAAATTATTTTAATCTGTATTAAAAATCAAATGGAGAAGCGAGCATTTTAACTTAGTTGCAAAAAAGCTTATATTGTATAGTGCTTGGCATATTGCCAAGTTACTACAGAGAGGACCCTTCTGTTTGTAAATATGTGTACTATCTTTAGAGATGGACTAGCTTCTTCCAGCAGCAAGAAACTTACTGTCCAAGAGAGACTTTTCCAATGGAGAAAAGGTACCAATGGGTTCAACTTACATTTTGAGTAGCCAAAAATTAATAGCGATGATCAACTACCTGAGTGGTTGATAGAGAGGAGAAGAAAAGGAACTCATGACAAAGTGGAGGAAAAGGAAATGAGTAGCTCTGTCCAACATCTTAATATTTTCTAGGGCAGGCTGCAACATAAAATAAGAATTCGGGATTAATTGTGGCTCTTGAAAATAATCACCACAGAGATAACAATTTGGTGTTTTTCAAATCTGTTGTAAGTCAACTGAGCTTTCCTCTCCTTACTAATCTCAGTAATCTAAATTCAACAACTTAAATTCCAGCAAAACCCTGTATATCTTATGGAGCATTAATATCCCTTCTGTACTTCAATCAAGCATGTGAATGGATAGGAGAGAAATGATATTGATTTCTACTAGGATCTCTCTTGTTGACAAATGTGGCTACTGAAAGGTGTTCAATTCCAGCAATTAAAAAATGCAAATAGGACCATCAACAATGTTCCAATTCACAGAACTGTTGTGATCAAAACCCAAAAACACACTGCATGAACTGAGATGGAATCCAAAGAACATACATTCAGTTCTACAGCTACTGAGCATCCTTAGTCTTATTGAGCTACTTTGTAGATTCCTATTTTAACTATTTTCATTGTTTTTCCAGCCCCTTATAACTTCCACCATGTGAGGTTCTAGCTGTTTTGGCAAAACGGGCAACTGCATTCACCTCAAAAATAAAAGGAAAATTTTATGAACAATGCTATATGAAGTCTCAAAAATATCCCTATGTCTTTTTTTGCTTTTTTTTAAAATAGATCTTTAGTTGGATACACTTCAAGCCAGATATCTGCTAGTTCAGAAATGACTTTTAACTGAGCCAGTTACTGAAGGAGGGGGAAAAAGAAAATTCATTTCTTAGGCAACTCATTGTTATAGTCAAAAATTCCCGAAAGATCATTCGCAAGAATGCTATATTATGGAATGGAGAAAATGGATTGATTTTATCCAGAACAAGTATAGGGTTAAGAAGTTTTATGTAGCATTTGAATAAGTCTTCTTTCGTTTTTCTTTTCTTTTCTTATCTTAGTTTCTTTTTATACATATTCAATATTATTAAGGTATGTTTTATCCTATATAAGCTAGAGAGTGATGGATTTTAGAGTTTATAATTGTTAGTATATGATTGTTTATGATTGCTTTTTATATATATACCTTGTATTTAGCTCTGGGAAGCCGGGGGGGGGAGGGGGGGAGGTAGGGAGGGGGAGGAGGGAGGGGGAAGGGGGGATTCTTAAAGGAAAATTGTATTTTAAAACTTTTCAATAAAAAAAAAAAATTCCAGGAAGCCTGCCCTACGTTTATGAGTACTTTTGATACTTCCAATACCAGGATTTGAGGGATGCAGATTAATAAATCCATTTTAACAATTTAAAGCGCAGGTTTTAGGCTCCTGTGTTTTAAAAGTGTAATCTACTGCTCTCTCTTTCCATCATCAATTCTTGTCTCCATTCTTGTTTTATATTAGACTATAGAAATATAAATCATCCTGTGATCAATTTGAGAGAATCTAGGTAGCAGCATGTAGCTGATCTAGGCTGTAAACGAAACAAGAAAACTGCATGGATTCAATCACCAGGAACTGAGCAACAGTTCAGGATGTCTTTCCCTTTTTTTAATTCTTTCCCTGGGGATGTAGGCAAGATTGGGATGTTGAAAAGGTATCCCAGAAGAAAGTCATAAGAAATCTCTTGTATTTTTGCTAAGAAAACTACATTGACATTGTCATAAAATCACTAGGATCACACTACAGCAGGGGTCCCCAGCCCCTGGTCCGTGAACCAGCACCGGTCCACAGAATGGCAGCAACCGGGCCACACAAACAAACAAAGCCCCATTTGCGGAATGCAGGCAGTACGCAAAACCACACTCCCTCTGGTCCATTGAAAAACCTTTCTCCACGGCACAGGTCCCTGGTGCCCAAAAGGTTGGGGACCTCTGCACTACAGACTCTTTTCAATGTCTTTTCATTTGTGCAGATAAAAGTCATAGCACAGGCACAGCTATATCTGAAGCCTCCACCACCACCCCGCCTTGCCCAGCCCATTCCTGCAGTTGAGTGTTGAGCGTTTTAAAAAGCTGTTAAATGACTTATATTAAGAGGGAGGTTGGATCCAATCATTCTGCAACTTCAGAAACTAAAAAGTTGTTGTTAGCTGCGAAGTCGTGTCCGACCCATCGCGACCCTATGGACAACATTCCTCCAGGATTTTAAGACAGGATTTTAAATATTTCCCTTCCTTACATAGGGGTAACAGATAACATTTAAGACAGGATTTTAAATATTTCCCTTCCTTACATAGGGGTAACAGATAACCTAACAGGACTTTATTGCCTTTCAGAACCAAAGATGCTACAGTATTATTATTTCCATTTTGAGAATTTAAAGTCGCAGAAATTGTAAGACAGCCATGTTTCTCTATGGTGACAAAAATCACAGGGAGTTTGGAACCTTTTCCAACTAATTATATTAAAAGGCACAACTCCCTTCATCAGAGGCATAATCTTATGTTTTTTTTAAAATAAATGTGTTAGTTAGAAAAGAAGCTACCAAATTCCTTAAGCAGCAGAGGGCATAACCAAGAAAATCTCCTTTTAAAATAGATATCCCAAAAGATAAATCTATCCCTATTAGTTGATTGCACTTCTGACATAGTTTTAAGCACTTGCATATTGTAATTGTAGAGGAAATAATAAGACAGAAAGAAAATATGAGACAAGTCACTAAATTATTGTGTCACTGACATTATACAATATTTCTGTACTTTTTACAAAGCAGTTCTGTAACTCAAAGGTAACCTCCGCTGAATCAATAGGAATTGTTCCCCCTGAAGAGCATACTGTATTAGGATTGCACTATGAATAAATGCATGTCATAAGGAATATAGTCCCAATCTACTCTGAGATAAACGGAGACTGATTTTTAAAAATGTGGGCTAGGAAAAGACTACAATGCTTTGCCTATGCTTTGCAAGTTTTTAAGTACCATATGGAAGTTTATTCACTGAAATGTCAGTTTTATACTTTACTTTCTAAATAACATATGTATAACTTCCTTTTCTTCTAGGTAATATAAAAGCATAAACAGTTACTTATTATCTGAGGACAAATGTTATTTTTAAAGAATTGGTATCTCTAACTATTTTTAAGTACTTAAGTCTAAATTAGATAATAATTTAGATAATATTTCTGGCAAATGTTATCCTAGATTTTACATTAGATTTATCAGAATCCAATTATTAATATTCATTTCTGTAATTTACATCCCAGTGCTAAGAATTCTTACTGAAATTTGATTGAAGAAAGTATGGTTAATTTTCTAGTCAGTATAACTAGAATTATAATCTTATTCAGTCTACAAAATTTTCTACAATTTCATTTTTACACCATGAAACTGGTACTGTATCTATGAAGAAATAACAAAATTAATTGTATCAACTTACAGTTTCCTTTGGAAATGGTGTACCTTCAGGTCTATAAATTGTTGTCCTTTCTTGTAAATTTTTCTGCTATGGTATTTGATGAAATGGAGAGAATTCAGTCCAGCTTTTTGAACTATAAGAGTCTCCTGGTCTTTTATACTTTCATGTCTTCATCCAACTTGCAAATTCCTGAACGTCAGAGAATCAATTACTTACCAACCATTCCAAAAAGCCGTATTTAGCATCCCTTATCTTACAAAGAGAATCACAAACAGGCATCGGTGGAGGGTATGAGGTGCCTGACATGCAAATTATCATCATCACCACTGGATAGAACAAATAACAACTTGCTACTGGTAAATTTTACATGTCTGAAAAACACCCATTTTAACAAGGAAGCCAGCTATGATGGAAAATTAACCATTAGTATTACCTTCTCCCCTTTTTTGTACAGAGATTTGTTTCTATAATATATTGTATTGCTCTAAATTATCAGGATTATCTTCTTTTGCCTTGATGCTATGGTTATATGAACTTGCACTAGTGTTTTGCAAATATCAACCATGTGTGAGCAAGGAAAAATCCTGAAGTATTACAATAGGATTTAATCAGACTTTAGAGATTATCCAGTCCAACCTTCTAGAAAAGTGGACCTCTAACCTCTACTTTAAAAGGAAAAAAACCCTTCCATGTCAGTTTGTTTCTTTATTAAAATACTTACTACTGTCAACAATTTCTTTACGGCATTTAGTTATAATCCTGTTTTTGTACAATTCTGAACATGTTAATTTTCATCCTATGTTCTGAAGCAACAGCAGCATCAACAAAAATCTCTATCAAAATCTGGCAGTCTTCACATATTTGAACACGACAAGTGTCACATTTTACTCATCTCAACTTTCTACTTAACCATTAACCCTTAACCATTTCTGTAACTCCTATATGTTGTAATTTGGGGGCATTTTTCTTAAACTGTGACATTACTCCACATATTCCATAAGGAAGGCATAAGCAAGATTGATTACTAGTAGTAAATATTTTGTTTAATTCGGACAGTAGAATTATGTTGATGCAACCTAAAATTTCATTAGAATTTTTAATTGTCAGGGCTGGAGCCTCAACTGGACAAAACATCATCAGAAGAGTTTCTTCGGAGACCTCTTGAACACTTCCTCCATATCTTCTTCCATTTGACTGAAGTAATTTCTGAGCTTCCTTCATCTCATTCTGTAGGTTTTTGGAGCAATATTGAAGTTGTATATAAATAGTTCTTGACTAACGACCTCAACTGAGCCCAAAATTTTTGTTGTTAAGTCAGACATTAGTTAAGTGAATTTTGACCCATTTTATGACTTTTCTTGCCACAGTTGTTAATAAATAATAATAATAATAATAATAATAATAATAATAATAATAATAATAATAATAAACCTTTATTGTCAAAGTACAACATGTGTACATTGAGATTAGCTGAGCCACCCCCCGTGCTCTCTCCCCCCAACACACAGTGACAACAAACCCTCCATCCTACCACACCATGTGAACCAACTACACCACACACCGGCCTCCCAAGTCAATTCTGCATAAGATTATGTCCCATTTAAAAGCCTAACAGCCCACGGATAAAAGCTATTCTTCAGCCTGTTGGTACGGCTGGCTATATTCCTATATCTCCTACCGGATGGTAGGAGAGTAAAGAGATACCGTCCAGGGTGTGAGTCATCCCTGAGAATCTTCCTCACTCTTCCAAGGCAACGAGCCCTGGCGATGTCATCCAGTGGTGTCAGGGAACAGCCCACAATGTCTTGTGCTGTGCTCACTACCCTCTGTAATACTTTCCTGTCCGCGGCTGTCAGACCAGCATACCAAATCAACAATACCATACGAGAGGACGCTCTCTATAGTAGACCGGTAAAAGAGGGTCATTAGCTGTTGTTCTACCCTGTTCTTCCGCAAGACCCTAAGAAAGTGAAGCCTCTGTTGGGCCTTTCTAGCCACCTGGGTTGTGTTAACATTCCAGGTCAGATCTTCACAGAGGTAGACTCCCAGAAATTTAAAGGAGGAAACTCTCTCTACACAGTCCTCCCCGATGTAAAGTGGGGCAGGTTCCTCCTTTTTTCTCTGGAAGTCTAACACCATCTCTTTCGTCTTGCCGATGTTTAGGTGCAAGTTGTTGTTACTACACCATATGGATAGTTTTTGTACCTCCGCCCTATATGCTGTCTCAGGGAATCACTGTAGTTGTTAATAACATGGTTAAGTGAATCTGGCTTCCCCACTGACTTTGCTTGTCAGAAGGTCACAAAACATGATCCCATGACCCCAGGACACTGCAACCATCATAAATATGGGTCAGTTGCCAAGCATCTGAATTTTGATCATGTGACCCTGGGGATGCTGCAACAGTTGCAAGAGTGAAAACTAGTCATAAGTCACTTTTTCAGTGCCACTGTAACTTTGGATGGTCACTAAATGAACTGTTGTAAGTTAAGAAGTACCTGTATTATGGAAGTTTCAGAGCCATTATTGACTGGACAAATCAGAACACAGGAAATACTTTTTGTATCCTATGTACAGGTGGTCCACAATGTATAACACATTTGAGCCCAAAATTTATGCTGCTAAGTGAATTTAAGTTATTAAGTGAATTTTGCCTCATTTTACAACCTTTCTTGCCACAATTGTTAAGTGAATCACTGCAGTTGTTAATAACACAGTTGTTAAGTGAATCTGAATTCCCCATTGATTTTGTCAGAAAATTGCAAAAGGTGATTTATTTAGCGTATGGCTGGTCACACACAGAATTAAAAGCACTTCATATTTACAAGTTAGAACAGTTAAAACAATTTTTTTTAAAAAAGAAGCAATTATAAAACCTAAGAGGAAAACAGAAATAACATTTCAGAGTTTAATGTCGAATTTGCAGATCCAGTCAGTAGCTGCCGTTGTTACGCAGTGAAGTCCTTAAAATCTCCTGGGTATCTTCTGTTAGTGCATTCCCTCACTATATGTTGGATAGTCTGTCGGGGAGCCCCGCAGTCACATTGTGCTGAAGGTGTCTTTCCCCATTTATACAGAGAATCGGCACACACCCCATGAGTCGTTCTAATTCTATTGTATGTCACCCATATGTGTCGGGGTAGATTAAATCCTGGAGGTATACTATTAGGATTAATATGCTCAGAAATATCTTTGGAGGTATAGCTACTCCATGCTTCCATCCACTTTTGTATAGTGCTCTGATGTTCGGCCAGCAGCTTAAGCGCTGTGAGGAGTGGTGGATTTCTTGACTTTAATCGACATCTTAAGAGATCAGAGGTATAGGTATGAATGGGTAGAGAGTAGTTTAGCAGGATCTTACTATACTCCCGAATGAGAGCTTCTTGTCGTCGTAAGTGCGGGGGACGTATGTGGCTAAGAACTGGTAGCCAGTGAAGAGGGATAGATTTTATGCACCCAGTAATTAATCTCATCGTATGGTTGAGTTGAACATCAACAAGTCTTGTATGTGAGCTGTTTATCCATACAGGTCCGCAGTAAAAGGTGATCACATGATAACAGGACACTGCAATCATCACAAATATGAGTCAGTTGCCAAGCATCTGAATTTTGATCACAGGACCACAGGGATGTTGCAATGGTCATAAGTGTGAAAAACAGTTATAAATCACTTTTTTCAGTGCCGTTGTAACTTTGAAAGGTCACTAAACAAATTGCTGTAAGTCGAGGACTACCTGTATATTGATTTTTGCTGTCACGTAGGCCTTGGTTAGGGACGCGGTGGCTCAGTGGGTTAGGACACTGAGCTTGTCGATCAGAAGGTCGGCAGTTTGGCGGGTCGAATCCCGAGTGCTGCGTAGCAGAGTGAGCGCCTGTTACTCGTCCCAGCTTCTGCCAACCTAGCAGTTCGAAAGCACGTAAAAAATGCAAGTACAAAAATAGGGACCACTACGGTGGGAAGGTAACAGTGTTCCGTGCGCCTTTGGCGTCTAGTCATGCTGGCCACATGACCACAGAGACATCCTCGGACAAGCACTGGCTCTTCGGCTTTGAAACGGAGATGAGCACCGGCCCCTAGAGTCGGAAACGACTAGCACACATGTGCGGGGGAACCTTTACCTTACCTTTAGGCCTTGGTTACTGGAGGGACCACCTGTCACCCATTGGATCTCGCCAATTTGTTCTGACAAGTTCTGTTGATTAAACAATGAAATCTGTTTGGACTCCAGAAATGTAACTTCTTTGTGGCTCCACCCAGCTGGTGTTTTGGAGGCCTTGTAGACCTGGCTTTTTGACTAAAGGTAGTTAAAGCCCATTCTGAGTAGTGTGTATGTGATTCTCATTGGTTTTGCTATCTTTTGGTTCATTTGTCTTTATTGTTGTACTGTTTTATTGTTATTTCCTATGTCTTTACTTTGTGAACCACCCAGAATTGCTGAGACTGTGATGGTATACAAATTCAAGAAATAAATTATTTGTCCCTCTAGTCTTCTGATTTCTACCTAATATGCACTCAGACAAGCTATCCAAAACAGAGATTTAACAACAGAGATACAGACAGACCTGTGCAACTCTTTTAAAAGATAAACACAAGAATGAGAAAAAGAATTAGTTCATCGTACGTATAGTTTTGAGGTGTAGAGGAAACAGAACTCTAACAAACCTGGATGTTTTCTTATGTGAATAATAGCGCCAAAGTCAAAGATTATTCTTTATATCTCTGTTATAGCTAAACCATTAGCACAACAGTTACTGAACCGCATTCCTAGACTCTTGTGGTTTTTTGAGGCCTTGAAAGCACAATTTTCTGAAAGATTTTTCTCTTTTTAATAAAACACAAATTTGTTACATGTTAAAAGAGGCAAAGAACAGTTAATTTAAGATGAGACATTTTTGTTTCATGGCTTTTTTTCTTAAAGATTTTTTATATGTTCCATAATAAATGTCCAGTATCTTTTTTAATACATGAGTATTTCATTTAGCAGAGCTTTACATTGTTATTTTATTGTTGTCTGCTACAAGTTTTCATGAGGTCATCAAAAGTGCAATTAAATCAAATAGAAGCTTCTGTTGCCTAAGCAAGAGATGTTTAATTATTTACAAAATAATAGCAAAAAAAATTAAGAAGAATTATACTTGTGGAGAATAGAGTGGCTATTATTGTTCAACAGCAGATGTCACTGTTTAACAATGATTTAACAATGATTTAACCAAAGCTGTAACACTTTGTTTAAGCTAAATTGTATTAGCTGTGTTGAGTACATCTTTGTATTCTTGGTTTTAGTTATTATTGCAATGATTTTGTCATTTACCCAGAATATTGCATTAGCCACAACATCTCAACCACAGCTGTCAACAAAATCATAATAGTGTTAACCTCTTTTTTTTTGTATCCTGTTTTCACCAGATGCTTTCCAGACATTTAAAGATATAATTTGTCAAATTCACGACTAGCCAGATAAAATAAGATTTTTTTAAAAAAGAATAAAGGTATCTATGGCAATTTATACCCACTTGATAAGTCAAAACTACAAAATACTTTGGGTCATGTATATGTATTTATGTTTCTGTTTATAGCTTTTTACATCTTATGGATAAATCAAGGATCTTTGTGATGTCTAAATATTATATAATATTTGAATAAATATAAAAAGAAAAATAAGTCATTCTTAAGTGATTTCACACAATTTGCCTAAATATGTCGTAAGTCCACCATGTAGAATTCCAGAAAAGCAATAATTCTACTTCCAAATCTCATCAAAAGGACTTTAATGTGCCATCTTTCTCTCTCATAATTCTGGAAGGGCCTTGAAGAAGTGCAGAGTAAGGAATGTAGGATAACACTCTACCTTCTTTGCCAAGCGCCTGCTTTTCTCCATTTTTTTCCTAACCAAATCTGTCAAGGAGTAACAGAGAATTATCGCCCAGAGTTCTGACTGGTAGCACTCCATCTATTCTAGATTTGCACTAGGTTCTCCTGCTTGAGCAGGGGGCTGGACTAGAAGACCTCTAAGGTCCCTTCCCGCTCTATTCTATTCCGTTTCGTAGGATCTGATTTCCCTGCTTCAACCCAAAAACAATGTCTTAAGGTCAAACAAGGAAACAGGAACGGAATCCCTGGGGCGGGTAATACCACAGCTTCAGCTGTTTCGCCCATCCCTCGGTGTAGGACAGGGGTAGGCAACCTCGGCTCTTTTATGACTCATGGACTTCAACTCCCAGAATTCCTGAGTCAGCATAGCTGACTCAGGAATTCTGGGAGTTGAAGTCCATGAGTCATAAAAGAGCCGAGGTTGCCTACCCCTGGTGTAGGAGCCACAAGGACCCCGTTTCATAATATTTGGGTCAGTTCTTCCCCTTAATCCGCTTCCCCTGGTTGACGATGCTCCGCATCCATCGGGTCTGAGAAATAAGCCGGGCAAAACTTCGCAGCGAGCGACAAAACGATTGAATAAGGGGCGGCGCTATTTGGGCAACACGTTGCTACCGGCCGTTGCTAAGGGAGGAAGTACTTCCTGGGGAATCGGAAGCGCTTCCGGGAACGAGGTTGGATTTGAGTTGGAGGTAAGAGGGGCTCGGGGTGAGGTTAATGAGATTCCTGAAGATCTTGGGAGGTGGAGGGGGGTGGGGGAGAGACTGTAGCCCCTCGTTTGAGAGGGAGAAAAATGATGGATTTTCGTCCTGAGCTTTTTTAGTCTAGCTCAGGGGTCGGCAACCTCGGCTCTTTTATGACTCGTGGACTTCAACTGAGCTATGCTGGCTCAGGAATTCTGGGAGTTGAAGTCCACGAGTCATAAAAGAGCCGAGGTTGCCGACCCCTGGTCTAGCTCTAGTCCAGCCAGCCTTCATTCACGAGCTTCTCGCATTTCTAACGTTTTTCTTCTTTTTCTCGCGCAACCGCCTTAATGAAATCCTGAATTTCGTCTGTTTAATAACTGGCAATTAGTCTAATACTTTCCCAGGAGGAAAAACTCAACGGATGTGTTTTTATTAGTTAGACATATTTTTTTAAGTAACCTCTAGCAATGGGGGGGGGGGGTTAAAAGTAAGAGAGGAGAAAATCCCTTCATAAATAAATGTCACTAAGAGATTTTTATTTGAAAAAAAAGGAGCTTGGCATTTGGGCAGATGACTTTTGAAACTTAATTTTTGGGCATATACCGTTGGCTCTGCTCTTCCTATTTTAAGATGGCTTTAATTGCTTCCATTGATGGAGTTTTAATTATTTATTTTTAAAAATAATTCTTGAGGGGTTTTTTATGTATAATACTTGGATGGCAAAACTACAAAACCAAAAGTTCTAGTGCCTTTGGTGAGTGCTGAGCCTAGAAAGATGCTGTCCAGTCTCCAAAACAGGAAAATGTTATAAGAATCAGCATGGAGAGATTAAATGTTAAATGAAGTTTTTGTTGTTGCTGCTACTACTACTATCAAATTCCTATTTGATGCTGTTCAGTTATTTCTTGTACTTCTGTGATGTATTAGTGTTGTGTTGTACTTGCAAATTCTGCCTTATAACATCATCAGATTTTTATTCACCCTCTAAATGTTTGGATTAAAATTCCCAATCTGCTTTTAAGCAGGTATTCCAGGGAAGCTTACTTTTTGTATAAAAATAGACACAGATGATCATCCCACCATATTTTTTAATATATGCATTGAAATGGTTGCCTCAGAGTTTGTATTTTGGTAATAGGAGTTGCATTGACAAAATGCAGGCCGTTTTACAATTTACCAAATTGAACCCAACTAAACAGGAATTTAAATACAATATAGAATTAAAAATCAACAGTTAAAACAGGCATCACTAGAATTCCAACAGTCAGTTTATTCAGGCAGTGATCAGATCAAAAACTTATTGCAATGGGAAAACATTTAGCTTTGTAAAAAAATAAAACGAATGTCTTAGGACATATGTAATATAAGAGGAAGAGCCAATTTACTGTTCCCACTAATTAAACCTCCCAAAGGGTGGGAAATGTAGCAAGGGGAATTCTAAAGCTAGTATAAGGGCAAATCTGTATTATGGTTGCAGGAGTAATAACCTGTAAGTATGCTGGTCCTGAGCCACTGTGGAATTTGAAGGCTATACCTGGTATTTTTGATCACTCCCAGAAATGGACCACTGGTAGCCAAGGAGGAATAGAATAGCTTTTGCCAACCTAACTTGTTCCACATGTTTGTTGAACTTCCGTGGAACTAAATTACAAAATGCATGCTAGCTGAGATTTCTAAGACTTGGGAGTCCATCACATCTGCAAGGTACCCAGTTAGTGGAGACTCAATATCACACTCAAACAACCATCATTCTGATCATTTGCCTCAGCATTTTGTGCCTTACAGAGTTCCTGAATGAGGATTATGGCTTTATGAAAAAAAATGCATATTTAAAATAGAACAGAGCTGGAAGGGACCTTGGAGGTCTTCTAGTCCAGCCCCCTGCTCAAGCAGGAGAACCTATACCATCTCAGACAAGTGACTGTCTAGGCTTTTCTTAAAAACCTCCTGTGATGGAGCGCCCACGAATTCTGAAGGCAAGCTGTTCCACTGGTTAATTGTCCTCACTGTTAGGAAGTTTCTCCTTAATTCCAGGTTGCTTCTCTCTTTGATCAGTTTGCAACCATTGTTTCTTGTCCTGCCCTCTGGTGCTTTGGTGAATAATGTGACCCCCCTCTCCTTTGTGGCAGCCCCTCAAATATTGCAATACTGCTATCATGTTTCCCTTATTTCTTCTTTTTTTATATACTAGCCAAACCCACGTCCTGCAGCCGTTCTTCGTATGTTTTAGTCTCCAGGCCTTTCATCTTAGTTGCAATTCTCTGAATTTTTTTCAGACTCTCAAAATCATTTTTGTGATATGGTGACCAAAATTGGCTGCAGTATTCCAGATGTGGTCTTACTAGGGTTTTATAAAGCGGTACTAATACTTTGTGTGTGCTTGATTCTATACCTCTGTTTATACAACCCAGGATTGTATTAGCTTTTTTGGCTGCTGCTACACACTGCTGGCTCCTAGTCAAGTGATTGACCACTAGGACTCCAAGGTCCCTCTCACAGTTACTGTTTTTAACGGAACTTCTTTTCTTTGCAGAAACAAGGCAGTCCAATTTTGTTGGAAGTGTACTGAAAGACTTTACTATGGCTGCTGAGTTGGATTTTTCACCCCCTGAAATCCCAGAGCCCACCTTTATGGAGAACATCTTACACTATGGGCTTTTCTTTGGTGCCATTTTCCAGCTCATTTGTGTTCTGGCGATAATCCTCCCTGTTCCAAAGACATATAAAATGGTAAACATTTCTTGTCTATGATCGTGCTACTACAGCTGGGCATTTTTACTAACTGCCAGTTTGGCAATGATCAGATCATTACCTGATTTTTTTCCTCTCAAATATGCTGTTTTTTCTTTCATTCTTTAGAGGACAAAGAGACATCAGTTGAGCAGTTTTTTATCTATTAGGGACTCTCTGTGCGTGATAGGAAGCCCATGGCATCCTGACAATTGCAGCTGTTTCCTTAGAAATGTGGAACTTTTTTTAGCTGAAGGTGACCACACTTTTTTATATTATCTTCAAGAGAAAGCACATGGCACAATTGGATATAACTAATGCCAATACGGGCTATAGCTTATACTGAAACTCAGTGTAGCCCAAGCCAGCATTTTCATTTCTTTTTGCTTCCTCCCCCCCCCCCCATTCTGTCTCTTCTTTTTTCTCATTTCATCAGTCATCATCTATTTCCATTTTTACTCCACCAAACATATTGCCATTTTTACACTTCTGAAGGCAGATACTTTTATTTCCTCCAATACTCTTATAAGGCCTCATCCACACTCTGATTTCTTTTGTTCTTCTCCACATCTGTCTTGTGTTCTTTTTAATGGGAAAAGAAGAGGGGAGCAAAATAAAGAGATTTAATCGAATTCAGTGACAATTGTTGGAAAAAATTAATATAAGGAAAGAGATAGCAGGCTAGATATGGATATCTGGCAAACTGAGAAGACCGTTCTTAATTGGAAACTTCATCTCATTGCCAGGAAGTTATATAGCAAAGGATTCCAGATTGGGGGAAAACACAGTGGCATTTTATTTTTAGCTTGGCAAAAATCCGCGTTGTAACAACTTGTGGACACATGAGTGTTAGGCAAGACTGTGGTTATTGTTATGTTTTCTTACCTACTTCTTGTACAAAAAGTAGTTGCATATCATGAATGGGAGTTGCTCTTGTCAAAAATTTTTATTTTTTATTATATTTTCTATATTGATAGAACCTCAGAATATGAAATGGTAGGATTGTAACAAATGAAAATCTCAGCAACCTTCCACAATAGCCAGTGTTCTCTCTCAACACCCATAATTCCTAGTCAGTGTACTGGCCATCCAATGTAAGGATTTCCAATACAACTGGAAAAAGCACCAGGCTGAGGAAGTTACACACTCATTTAAAGTTTTACAAATAAGATGGAATTTCTAAAATATAAGAAAAGAAATAATAAACGGAAAGAAATGTAATAGAATCTTACAAATTAAGATCATTGTTGAATTATTTTTATCTCAAAAGTATTAAGAATTTTATATTTTCTGGGTACATTAGACATTAATACATCTTGATGTCTAAAATAATTTTGACAGTAAATCGGATACAGAATTTAATCCAATTCGAAAATCATTTTAGAATGATAAGACTGTAAACAGGCTGGTACTACATTGAAAATTTGGGAGGAGTAATTATTAAACTTTTTAATAGGTTGTGTAGGAATTTTATGATTTATGATGTGTTGACTTGTTATTGATATATTATTTGGATTTTAACAATTTGTAATTTTTATATTGATATATTATATTCAGTTACTTAGCCTAATCAGTGAAATATTGATCATTTTAACAATTCTTAATGCTTATAATTCCCTGTTTATCCACTGTGTTTTATTTTTTATTTTACCTCATTTTCCGTTTGTTCTTTTTTGCCTGCATTTTACTTTTGCAGCTTAATACATCATCATTGAAGGCATCAGAGGAATACAACCTAGTTCCATGGGTTGGCAAAATAGTAGCACTTGCAAGTACATATGAATTCTCTCAGATGGCTTTTGTTGGTCCCCAAAATAAAATGAAAGTTAATTTGAAGAAAATTATTTAATTGACCAATATCTTGAGTGCTCATTAAATATCACACAATTTTAGTGATCCCATCTGAAATTTTGCAAGACATTCAGCATAAATGCTGAAATCCTATAAAACCTTGGCCATATTTAAAGATTTTTGCCCATTTTTAAAAATGTGTATTTTGACATCCGCATAAGAGACTACCTCTAGTATCCTCAGAGGCCACCAGTGGTCTCCAGGTACAATTAGCACAATAATATTGTATTAGTTCAAGCTTCTAGTTAAGATTATAGTTCATTTCCCAATATACCACTGACATCACTAGTCTATAATTGTCACTTTTATTTGGTTCAAAAATGTGACTCTCTGGGCCTCCTCTTCAAAATTAAAGCAGGATTTTCAGAATTCAATTTTTGAATAAAACTAACCTTGTGTGTTTGTAACTGGTGATTAAAAAAAATAGACTCCCTCCCTGCTGCTGTCAAATTTATTCCAGGTATCCATGTTTTTTGCAGGACTGTTTTTTCTTCCTTTACACTTGTCTTCAGCAAATATAAATTGTTTTAATTTAGCCCCAAATGCTGAGTATTGTGCCAACTAGCTGAGGACTTTGCAATTATGAATTATTTAGTAGCAAAGAGAACAGTTGTATTGTTTGAATGTAAACTCAGTCAACTTTCCAGCAAATAATAAACACATCAAGTTTCCTCAGTGAAAAGCAAATGCTAGAATAAAATGTAGGTATAATACTTCAAAAATAGCAGGAACTTATTCTATAAGCTATATTTTTTCACATAGGAATTAGCCCTGTAGTTAACTAGTATAGAGTTACCATGAAGATTTATATTTTATAAATGTATGGATCTTTCCTTCCTTTTAAAGAAATAAACCTTGTTTATTTCCCCCCATAAAACCCAACACAGCATACATAGATGTACACCCACTTAAACTATTTAATTTTGAGGTGCTTGAAACTTGGTTAACTGTATATTGTTGAGTTAGGAAGGCACCTGGCAGAACTACTGGATACAGTTCATCATTTAGCCAATTTCATGTCTGCATATTAAAAAATGTAATGGGCAGAGAGTAGGACAGCCTAAAGTTGTTTTCTTGTAGTATAAATTTTAAGAATAAAATGATATTAAGGTTATATTAGATAGGAATAATTTGATCCTGTGAAGGACATTGGAAAACTACCATCAAACTAATATCTCAAGAAATATGATCATTCTCTGTTGGGGTTGACATCACATTAAATGTTAAATTGTAATTTTAAAAATACTCAAAATTGGATTCCTTGAGATTGTAAGAATCAATGGACTGCAGAAAGAGTCAGGCAAACAGAATTCTCATTGTACCTGATTGGGCTTTTATGTTATCCTGGGAATCTCCTGCAGACAGACAATTATTCTTTGCTATGCACTATTTCCAATTCATTCTGATTTTTAAAAGGAAGCATGATCATTCTTTACTTACCATAGTAATTTTATCTTTTTCCATGTTTTCTGTTCTTCATTCAGGAATATTTAAACTATGCCCTTTAAGTCTCTGAATGATAAATGCTTCTGTTTGTCCAAAGGATTGAAGTTTCCTGTGGGTGAATCATACACCTTGGCATGCAAGTGGAAGGACACATATGCAAATTGCCATAGCCCTGTAACTTAAGAGAGATTTCAGCCAAGTTCATTGATTATGAAGATACTGGTTGTTCTTCTCCCCTTTCCAGCAGAGCTAAATCTGCATTGCTTTCTAAGAGGCTTAAAATCAGCACAGATCCCTGTGCCAGTTTTCTATGGCATTCATTAATTGTGGACATCTTTAGAATCCAAAAATATTTATATCAAAACTTGTTTAATAAGGGAAAGCAATCTGTGAATTGAGCTTCCTCTAAAATATCATGAATATGTATGATATCTCTCTCCCCCCCTCCCCCCTTCTGATTCTTTGATTCCAACAGAAGAAAACTGTTTTCTCCATATCTTTCCAAAGATTTCCCACCAGTTTTGTAAACTTATCAGGCCCTATGTACCAAAGTAGGCTAGAGAGAGGGTGGAGGGAATATTTAAAACCGAAGGGTGATACTGAAGTCTTAAAGTTTGCATGGATAAAACCTAAAAATATCAGTCTCAAATGGGATAATCTACATTCAGTGTTCTGCTAATTTCAGACACATTCTAATCTTTGTTAACACAAAACAAATACATCATGAATTACTACATTATAGTCTATAAAGCCATGGCAAATCTAGACAGCACACTAAAAAGCAGAGACATCACCCTGTCAACAAAAGTGCGTATAGTCAAGGCTATGGTCTTCCCAGTTGCAATGTATGGCAGTGAAAGCTGGACCATAAGAAAGGCTGAGCACCAAAGAATTGAAGCCTTTGAACTATGGTGCTGGAGAAGACTCCTGCGAGTCCCTTGGACTGCAAGGCGATCAAACCGGTCAGTCCTAGAGGAAATCAACCCTGACTGCTCTTTAGAAGGCCAGATCCTGAAGCTAAAACTCAAATACTTTGGCCATCTAATGAGAAGGAAGGAGTCACTGGAGAAGAGCCTAATGCTGGGAAAGATAGAGGGCAATAGAAGAAGGGGACGACAGAGAATGAGGTGGCTGGATGGAGTCACTGAAGCAGTAGGTGTGAGCTTAAATGGACTCCAGAAGATGGTAGAGGACAGGAAGGCCTGGAGGAACATTGTCCATAGGGTCGCGATGGGTCGGACACGACTTCGCAACTAACAACAACAACAGTCTATAAAGATTTTTAAAGGACTTACAGAAAGTCAACATGATCGAGATTATCCAAATCTCAGATGATAATGCTGTTCCAAAGGGCAGGTGTTATGACAGAGAAGGCATGCTTCTCTGGTCCCACTAGGTGGCAGTGTTTCATAGAAGTGATCCAAAGCATGCCCACCCTGTCAGATCCCATAGGTCAGCCAGAAACCATCAGAGATAGGTGGCCCCACAGGTAACAAAGGGCTTTATGGGTGATAACCAGCACAGCAAAATTCACCTGGAAGTTGTAGATATCCAATGCAGTTGTGTAGTAATGATAGGGTACCCTGGTGCATTCATAATTATATATACCCATTGCATTTTGGACTAGTTATGTCGTATTTCCCCCAAAATAAGATCTAATCGGAAAATAATCCCAAGTGTGATTTTTCAGGGTGCTCAGTAATATAAGCCCTACCCCCAAAATAAGCCCCAGTTAAGATCGTCAACCAGAAAGACGTATTTAATTAAAAACCAAAGTAGGCTAGAGAGAGGGTGGAGGGAATATTTAAAACCGAAGGGTGATACTGAAGTCTTAAAGTTTGCATGGATAAAACCTAAAAATTTTCTGTGTAAAAGATATAAGTATAAAACATGTAGTACTTAGAAAGTCTTTGATTTTATAAATGATTCATGAGCACGTTTATCCAGCATTCTCATGTACCAGCAAATAATTAAAAAGATCCACAAAATCATTAATGTTCTGTTTCCCTTAATGAACTTAACAGGATACTGAATGCTTTGAAACGAAAAGTGCTGAAGTAGTCAAGAAACCCAAAATTGCTGCTATCTCAGTGAACAAGAAGCTCAAAAAAGAAACAAAGAAGAAACGGTAAAATGATATCATGATGAAATTTTCACAGCAACCTTTTGGCAACAAGTCAAATTGCAGTGAAGATGATGTTGGTGAAAAATGAACATCCAAATATATTTGATAAAGCTGTTCTTATTCTAGTTTTGAGGAAGTAGATAACACTTTTTAAAACGGCTTCAGGTTTATTGTTTCACCTGATCTGTAATAAATAGCCTATAAGGTTAGTGAGAAATATCTTACAGTTTGGCTCAGTATCAGCAAAACAAACTTCTTTGGGCAGTGTTTGAGAGACAACTGGATCATAGGCATGTCCCATCACACCACCTTTTTCTATCTTTTAAACAAAGGAATCAAGCACTCTACTACTTTTGTATGTTGATAATATAATTGGTTATATTATTGTTATTCTTTCATTTTCTTTTATTAAAAAGAGTCCTAATAACTGTGCCTGAGTTTAGCTATTTTGGAATTTGAGAATTCTTTGGTGTTTTACTGTTGTCCTATTCTTGTGTATAATAAACCA
This sequence comes from Vipera ursinii, assembly GCF_947247035.1. Lineage (NCBI taxonomy): Eukaryota > Metazoa > Chordata > Lepidosauria > Squamata > Viperidae > Vipera > Vipera ursinii. The sequence continues at coordinate 24,539,967 of NC_139516.1, read as the reverse complement.
AGTTGTTCAAATTCCCTTTAAGCTAATTGGACTGAATAAATGAAAACTCTGATTCCCACTCAACAAAAAATGAACAATTCTGTGCCAATAAAAATGTCTCAGAGCCAATAAAAACATCTTAGATCCAGTTTGGTGTATTGGTTAAGGCAACAAGCCTGAAACTGGGAGACTGGGAGTTCTAATCTTACTTTAGGCAAAAAGCCAGCAGGATGACCTTGGGCCAGTCATTCAATCTCAGTCTTAGTAGGAGGCAATGGCAAACCACTTCTGAAAAACCTTGCCAAGAAAACTGCAGGAACTTGTCCCAGCAGTCTCCGACAATCAGACACAATTAAACAGAAGGGGGGGGGAAAACCCTCAGTACTGTTATCAGCAGGCTAGTTGTGGATCTTCTACTAGTAAACAAAATGTACTTCTCCTAAAGTGAAATAGCCTTCATTATGCTGTTGATAGCAAATTGAAGACAGAATTTTGGTGGCTATGTAGCCAAAACAGAGCTATTGAGAAACTAGAAGCATTTTCACCTTCCTGGGAAAATTCCCAAATCTGCAGATGGGAAAAAAAATAACTAGATAAAAACTAACCCTGAACAAAAATATTCTGCGCTGCCAAATATATATATGTTAATAACAAAATATGCAATTCGCTGTGTTAGGTGTCTGCCCCTGCCATCTTACGATGTTCCTGAAGCAAATTTGCTGTGTGCAGATAATTATATAATAGGTCAAATGTGTCATGTCTGCCATGGGATCCATGAAGCTGGATCAAACAATCTAGTGGAAAGTACCGTATTTTCCGGCGTATAAGACGACTTTTTAACCCATGAAAATCACCTCAAAAGTTGGGGGGTCGTCTTATACGCCCAGTCGTCTTATACGCCGGAAAATCAGCGATCGGGCGGGAGCCGGCAGGACTGCCCTGCGCACGCGCACGCTCCCCAGCTGTTAAGGAGCACTCCTTAGCAGCCGGGGAGTGCGTGCGTGTGCAGGACTGTCCTGCCGGCTCCCGCCCGACGCTCTTCCCTCTTGAGGCAGCATCCCTGAGGACTCCTTAGGAGCCGGGGAGCGAGCGAGCGGGAGAGCCAGCCAGCGAGTGAGCGGGCAGGCGGGCGAGCAGCACCTGCTTTCGCGCCGCGCCGGAATTTCTCCCGCGCTCGTGCGCCAGCCTCCCAGATGACCCTCGCGCAAGCTCCGGATGCTGCCGCGTGCTGCCCACCTTTCTATCGCGGCTTCGTCTCTTTCGCGCTGTCTTGCGGGCGCCACCGCTGCCACCCCTCAACATGCGTCCCCCCCCCGCTACAAGAGGGTGTCATTTGTCGTGAAAAAAAATTGGAAGGGGAGGAAGCGCCCAACATACATGTGGGCTATAGGTAACCCAACCCTAGACCGTGGCAGCAGGCGGCGTTGGGATAGGGGAGGTGAGGCGCGCGTTCTTCCTTCCCTCTGAAGAGGCAGCCCCGGCAGTTCTTCCACCGGGCTTACTCCGTTTGCTGAATCTTTGTAGTTACTTAAGTAACTGCTAGGCATTTTTAATAGGTCGCATCCTTTCTTTTCTCCACGTATTGGCACCTCGCCTTTCTACACTCTTACCTCTCTGGCTCTGTGTTTGAATACACCTACATGCTGCACGCACCGGTAACTTTAACAAGCCAAGATGACGTCAAAATGATTGTACCACTGATACGACAAAATCATTGTACCACTGATATGAGGGTTTGGTCATTAGCATGCCTCCACATGCCTCCCTTTCCCCGACCCGTGAATCCTTTGCAAACACACATGATAACCATCAAAATCCCTTTTCAGGGCAAACCATATTATGAATTCTCTTTTTTTCCCCCAGCATTTTCTTACATGAGAGATTATAAATTAGTCCTAAGGAGTGCTCGTTAACAGCTGGGGAGCGCGCGCGTGCGCAGGACTGCCCTGCCGGCTCCCGCCAGACGCTCTTCCCTCTTGAGGCAGCATCGCTCCCCGGCTCTTAAGGAGTCCTTGGGGATGCTGCCTCAAGAGGGAAGAGCGTCGGGCGGGAGCCGGCAGGACAGTCTTGCACACACGCGCACTCCCCGGCTGCTAAGGAGTGCTCCTTAACAGCTGGGGAGCGCGCGCGTGCGCAGGACTGCCCTGCCGGCTCCCGCCAGACGCCAGCCTGCCCTGCTTCCTCCACAGTGAGAGGGGAGGGCGTGCTTGATTTTCCGGCGTATAAGACGAAAAATCTTGAAAATCATCTCAAAAGTTGGGGGGTCGTCTTATACGCCGGAAAATACGGTAGTGCCTTTCAGGGGATAAGAGAACAAACCCTTATATGCAAACATTATGATGTATCAGTAGAAGGAGCCTGAGAATTCAATCCTAGGTAGTGGCGAATATTTCTCTTAGGGCGCAGAGAAAAAATCTGCTGCGAACTCCACCTGGGTGTCAGGAAGGGCATCCAGCCAGTAAACGCTCAGCTCCATCCAGTCACCCTGATTCTACTCCAAATTAAGAAATTACAGGGTTGTTTTTTTAAAAAAAGGAGTCGGAGAAAGTTGGGCAACCTGCAAACTGGCCTCTTCAGATCACCCCCTTCGATTCAGCCATGGGGCTCTGTTCTTCCATGGCCATTTCTGTTTCACCTGCCAGAAAGAACCTCACTTAACTAGTTTTTTTCAGACCTGCTTAGGAATCCTAACTTCATGGGACATTTCCGGAGGTTACTATTCCTACTGATCTCAGACTTAACAGAAGGGTTTCCAATACCATTTGCATCAGGAGAACAGATGGTGGAGACCCTCCTTACCTTGTATCCCCTTTAAATTCAATGTTCAAGATGTAGGTTCTGAGTTTAAAATAGTATTTCTCAACCTTAGCAACTTTCAGATGTGTATACTGCAACTCCCAGAATTCCTCAGTATTACTGCAAAAGTACAGTAAACAGTCCTTTGCCAGGGTAGCAGCATAAAACAAACTTCCATGGATATTTGGGGAACAATAATTGCCAAGGAAGTGGGGAAGAGGCCATAGAAATGCAAAAAGCAAAACAAAACTCACTCTATTTTGGAATCTGCATAAAGGAGAGCTCAGAAAGGAAGACCTAGTGTTAAACTGACATAACAGAAGTTGTACCTTACTTTATCAAATGCATATCAGTTTATCCACTCTGCATTTGATGAAATGAACAGCAATTCTTGAAACCTTGACCCTTTTATAAAATTGATTAGTCAGAAAGGGTGCTAATAAACTGATTTTGGGACTCTTGGGCATGCGAATATAGCTGTTGCATGTTCCGTCTCTTCAAATTAAACATTCTTTTGGCTTAATTATTTCTTAGTATTTTCATTAGCAGGGGTACGTTAGTATTTTTTAAAAAATAATAGTTATACTTGATATAACAAAGCTGGACCTGGATAATGGAAAATACCGAAACATACCAAATTTCAGAGTTAACATCCTCAGAAAAATTCAATAACAAATCAATTCCATATTCTTGCCCATGAAATCACCAGGATTCAGATTCAGCATGAAGGATATTTTATTTAAACACAATGGAACCAGGAGCAAACTGAGTTTCGATGAAAACACATTTTTGTTTACCTTCTCTTTGTCTGCTTAAAAGGTAAGCATCAAAATCCCTGAAATCCTGTTACTCATAAATAATTGTAATTAACAAAATCAGGAAAACCAGTTCAACTCCAAAGGCTTAGAAGTGTTTATGTACTTACCACTTTCCAGCTTCTGGTCTTTTAGCAATTACTATTTTAATTGAGAATGTTTTTAACTCTTTTTGGGTAAAATAGTCACAGCTTCTAATAAAATCATCCAGAACAGAGTCCATAGCAAAAGTCAACTTCCAATCATCTACTTTGTGGACTGCAGATTTTTGAGGAATTTGCAAATCTTTCAAGGGACATCATCCCCAGCCAATATTCTTTATAATAGCAAGACTAGATTAACTTTTCTTTTTCCATGGGATAATTGTACTCTAAGGTGAGATGGGAGCAGTAATTAAATGCTCCTCAAGGAGTGCTCTCTTCTATTAAATCCTCCCCCCACCCTTCCTTTTAGAGAACCTATTTTGGAAGTTCCCAGTAGACAATGCCCAGATTTCTGGACTGAATTCTGGTAGACTTAGCTTTTCTCCCTCTCAGCAATAACTAGGATGGTGGCATTTTTCATTAAGAGAAAAAAATAGATTCTTCCCCCACCCCCAATCTTTCCCTTTGCAATTTGTTCCTTTTATTATGTTTCATTGTGTTGCTTTCTGTTGACTGAAATTGATTGTGTTAAGAGCACGTCTTTATGCAGCTCTTGTTCTGGCTATAGGGTCCCTCGAGGCTCTGTAAGAAGTAGCTCATGACCAATAATCCTAGGGGCACAGTTCATTTAAATCCTGATTAATCCTTTCCAGACCTTCTTTACTTTTGTTTTGGTGCACTTACTCTGTGCCTTGCGTGCACTCAGGCAGAAGGTTGTTCCTGTAAGAGATAAAAAAGCAGCTCAGGGCTGTTTTAAGGCAGGCAGATACCTGCCTCTTCAAGGCTCAGAAATAGATGGTTAAGAGCTGTTTCGTGGCTGTTTGATTGGCTTCTTCTGAAGCCAGAACCAGAAGCTGTAAACATTTATGAAAATAAGAATATTCTCCTGGCACAGATGTTCTGCCTCTAAATTAGGGAGCTGGGAATGAGCGTGATTTAATTGATTCATTTGATTTATATCCTAACTCATTCCCAGAAGTATTAAAAAAATTGTCTGGACAAGAGCAAGGGACTTCCCAGGTAAATTTGCTACTGGAAACCTCAGCCATCACTGTAATATCGGGGAGCAGTTTCATATTGTATCCAAAATATAAGAGTTTTCCTGAGTGAAATCAATACTATACTGCAAATCATTATGTGTTTAGTTAAGACAGCACCAATCAAAATATGCCACCTTTACTAATGGCTATATTCACAGTACCTGTGTTGAGTTGCTGTTGCTTCAGGATCATTTCTTCTTGTCATTTTTCCTTCGAGGATCTCAATCGAGATATGGCAATGCTGAGGGCAAACAAAGCAGATTAGGCAAACTCTTGGCCTGTGTGGTCCTAAATAATCTGGAGAATGTTTAAGGTTGATACCAACCCTCCCAGGTAAACCAGAGAAGAAACAGGACTAGATGAATTGATTCTACTTTATTGCAAGGCTATATTAACAGAACTTGTAGGCAATCTTAAGTCTTCCTGTCTGGAGAGGAATTATCAAGCTATTCACTGACTCTTCATTCCACAATGATTGTCAGGTCTGCTTTTTGGATCTGACATTAGTCCACCATTTCTTCCCTGGAAGTCAGTGACCCTTTGCCCCATGGCAGTCATTTTCTTTGAGGGCCTGTAACATATTCTCAAAAGGCCAAATATATCTATTGACCACAAAAGGCGGGAGTCATTTCACAGAACTAGTGTCTACAATGAAGTAATTGCATTAGATGTTTTCTCCAGATACTGAGGTAACAAAGATAAAAGAACAATAATTTGGGGCAAGGAGTTCCATAGATGTGATATTGAGAAGAATGGCTCTTATAAAATCCAATTTTAAGTTTCCTAGTAAGCGATCATATCTCTTTTATCAACTACATTCCTTTGTTCTTCATGAAACCAGTCATATACAAAGGCCCAGGTTAGAAAACCGGATATCTGTAAAATTAAAATATCTCTGTTAACTTACATAAACAGGCTGGGCACTCCCTCATTATGGAAGCTCTACATTTACCAGGGGAAAATTTATGTTCTCCTGTTATATGCAATTATAGTGCTTAACACCACTGTCTAGTTCTTTCCACTAAAAGCAAACACACACAATCTGCTTAATAATTTCTAGTTTTAAATGGTGTTCTGTAACCTGTACTATCCAGGGTTCTTAAAACATCCACTTAACTTTGTTGGTGTTCGATATGTAAACTAAATCCTAAACTGAATTACTGAATTATTGCTACTTGTCTTTAGTTGGAATCTTTTCTGGCTTTAGTATTTGAAATCATTTAGCCAGTCAACCTGGAATTCTTTGGGCTAATTATTGCTGCATCTAATAATTAATTATTATTATTCACATGGTATGGTAGGCCAGAGATTCTTACATAATGGTTTATTGAAAAAACTACTATTGGGTAATTTCAGGCATCACACTAAAGGAGAGGTTATGAATTTCAAACTGCATTAAAACTTAATGAAAAGCTGAGCAACATTCATTTTGTAAATCCCAATGTTCAGATTTTCAATGACACAATTATTCCAACACTACTATATTTTGGAAAGAAATCATATAAAGGATCTCAGGACTCTGTTCACCTGTCTGTCTGCCAGCAGGATAACTGTCCAAAACAGAAGAGGATCAAATTTGATGAGGTAACAGAAGCCCCCAAAAAAGAACAAGTTTGAAAATAGGGCAATAGAAAAACAGATGCATTTTCCATCAGCGGGATTTGTTCTTCAAGAAGTTAGTTTCCAAAGTTGGTCAGCTAAGTTGACTCATTCTTTTTTACATCAATCTCCTACGGTATCTGGAACATGAATATTACTATTATTAGCTATCTTGGTATTTTATTCCAAAGAATGACAGAGAATGTTTATATGAAGTTCCTTGAACCCTTTTAATATTCAAAGTAATAAACTTCTTTGTTGTGTGAACCAGCCATTGTAATTGATAAACTTTTGGCATACTGTGTGAGTTCAGCCAAAATGGTTTATGTAAAAAAATTAAATTCATATAGGTCATATACATCAAGCATAGAGCAAATACCTCAAATACATAAATACATAAGCCATAGTTTGTATAACCATTGTTTCTTTAATGACAGAAAGCTAAGTGATAAAGCCTTTTTCCCAGATCAGATTGGCTGGATTTAAACAATATTAATATTTAAACAATATTAATAAGCCAAAATGAAACAAACTATCTTGTGGCATATACTCTACCCCTCTTTCCATGAATATAGTCATGTATGCTACTCATTTCCAAGTTACCTTGGAGCAGTGTTTCAACCTTGGCCACTTTAAGCTGCGTGAATTTCAACTCTGGTTGGAGAATTCTGGAAGTTGAAGTCCACTCAGCTTAAAATGGGTAAGATTGAGAAACACTGTCTTGGAGGAATCTCAGAGAGGCAGACTCACAAGAGAACAACCTACAGGCTACTATTGACAGATGGAAAACTATGATTAAAAGCCAACACTGACATTTTTCTATTGTGCCCATTGTGCATTTACCGGAGCAGGTCCAGACCAAGCTGATGAATCATGACTGCTAGAGCCAATGAGAGAACAAGCTTCCTCTGCCCCTTAGCCTTTAGACACCTTGGCTGTTTCTTGAGTCATAGTTATCAAAGCATGTTGGTACATCTGCTATGTGAAGGTAACCTCCTTGATTCCAGAATTACATTTCTGTACTACTTAAACCTTTAGGATGTTCAAATGTTCAGAGGGACACATGGCATACTACAGCATACAACAAAATCACCTCTGACTTTGCTCATTGGAAGCACCCTACATTACACTAGCTCTGTTGTGGGGAAGCTCAAACTTCTTCTTGAAGAGAACAATGATAGTGTGTGGTGGCCAAACATCAGCTGACGTCTGGTAGCATCTTTTCTGACTAATAAATTCTATTTAAAAGGCATACATTTCTGTAAGCTACAGCTTACTTGAGCAGATACCTCTGATGAACTGCATTTGAAGAAGGGAGCTTAGCACACAGGTTTGTGCCATTAATAAAATGTGTTAGTCTGAAAAAGTGTTCCCTGAAGGACTTACTTGATGACACACAAAGTTATCCTCAGTTTGAAGAACTATTTAGTCTTGTGAAGAATGGCAAAAAGGGAGAGTAAGGAAGCTGAATTTGCTCCTCAGTAGGTGAGAAATTATTTGATTAAGTATTCCTCCCTATTGCAAGATGTATTTTTCCCTTAAATTACAGTATTCATTTATAAACGTGCATTTATGCATATAAATGGGTATGTGCAACTTTTATGCAAATTGCCCCTTGTCATTTCTGCCTCTTTGTTGATATTATTGTATTGATTGCTGCATGGATTATGAAATATCCCAGAGCCCCAATAATATTCACTGCTTTTAAAATACAGAAAGGAGGATATGAATTCTGCACAGCAAGATGCACTTGTCTGTCTTACCTTGACCAGGTCTGCACAAAAACATTTTTTGTTTTACACATATTTCAAGACAAAGTGTTGGTTAAGCTTGCCAGGTTTTTGTGTGTGTGGGGGGGGAACTATGTTTTTTGTGTACTGCTTGTTTTGCAGATGCTGGCAGTCATCACTCATGCTTTGTCAGCTTTCTCGAAAACCACTGCCACATTCATGCCACACAAACCTGTGAGTAACTATTGTTTCTCTGTCCAATACTCTGAGGTCATACAACGCACTCACCTGTAAACTTACTGCATAGGCAGAGTTTGCACTCCTCACTGGTCTAAATATGTAGTAGTCTCTGGTTCACCATATCTTGCAAACACAACCTCTCCTTCTTTAAAAATGCTTCAGAAAGTATAGCTTATGCAAAATACTGCTGGCCAGTTTTTAACCAGGATAGACTGCCAACAATACCTACCTCTTATTTTAAAGCACATTATAAGTTGATTATGCACTCCTGAGCCCAATATTTAATGATCAGTTTAATAAATACCAAAGAGTTTGGTCATACATATGCAACCCTTCACAAACTGGTTTTCTCCAGATATATTGGACTAGATTAGAACCCCATCATTCTCAGTCAGAATGCCACACTAGCCAACTGACATGGTATTCCACTGGACAGCATATCAACATTGGAAACCCTGCTTAAACTCCCATACATAGGGAGATATGGCTTATAGGGCATTTTGAAGAGATAGTCATTTTCCAGAATGTACTGCAGTAAGCCTGGTCATCTCACCACTGTTCTCTGTAGAAATGAACATTTTGGGGTGTGTTTCAAAGCATGGTGATCTAACTGTTTAACAAGCTGTTGAATTCCTTTTCAGTTTTGTTGATGTTGTGGGATTTTTACTTTATGCCAGCATTTTAATTTACTAGGTGTTTTTTTTCTGCCTAAAATGTTTTAGAGAAGCTGTTTCTACTTTTTCTGTAAGCTGCTTCAGGGCATCTGTCTCACAGGGAATGTAGAATAGAAACATCAAAGGGAAGAGCAGAAGGGGAGAAGAAAATTATAATCAGAATAAAAGTTTTACCTGCTGATTTCCACAGATCAGAATTCAGAAAACTCAGGAGCAGGTCTAGGGGGTTTGTTCATTCAGCTGGCCATTCTAGCTTACAAAAAATAAAAACTCAGGTCAAGGATAGTTCGTGGTATAATACTAACCAGGCAACTATACTGAACTACAGATCATCATAGAATCATATCTTTGCAAAGAGTCCTATATGCTATTGTTTTCTACTCCTTGTTAAGTATAGGCATTCAAATAAATGCCTCCCAAACAAATTTCTGTCTAGCCTCTACTTACTGTAAATGCAACCAATGAAGAGGAGCCCACCAGGATTCTGAGCAATTGGTCTCACTGTTATATTGCCCTCATACTTAAGAATTTATTTCTAATAATAAATCGGAAACAATATTCCTGAAACCTATACCCATGATTCCATCTCCAGCCCAATGGAATGAGAGAGCATTCTCACGTGAGTTTCTCCTATGTGTGACACCTTTCAGTTATTTGAAGAATAGAGTAGAGTAGAGTAGAGTAGAGTAGAGTAGAGTAGAGTAGAGTAGAATAGAATAGAATAGAATAGAATAGAATAGAATAGAATAGAATAGAATAGAATAGAATAGAATAGAATAGAATAGAATAGAATAGAATAAGACCTTGGAGGTCTACTAGTCCAACCTCCTGCTCAAGCAGAAGAACCTATACCATCTTAGACAAGTGACTGTCCAATCTCTTCTTAATACATGTATTGTATTACTGTATGGTCATAAGTCGAGGACACAAACACAGCTCCTTCAATCTTTCTTCACAGGGCTTAATTTGGTTCCCTGTTATCCGCAGTGCCCTTCTCTGAAACTATTCTAGTCACTCTAACTTTTCTTAAAGAATGGTGGACAGAACTAGATACAGCATCTCTCCACAATAGAATAAAGTGATACAATTACTTCCCTTTGAAAATTATACTTCTGCAAACAAAAAAAATTATACCAAGTTCAATCCATGGTGACTTCATGGACAAAACCAGACACTGTTCTTGACAGAACAAAACCATATCGCCATTGCCTTATTCTGGTGTGTGTTTTGACTTCCCAATCTAGCCCACAGCCTTTGAATTCCCCGGTGGTCTACCATCTATGTACTAACTAGGCCAAACCTGCTTAGCTATGCTAAGGCAATCAGCAGTACTTGCAGTCAGATTCTCTCTTTTTCTCTCTCTCTGCCTCTAAAATGTAATGGGGAAGCTGGCAGGGAAAATCACAAGTTGTGGTCATATGATGTCATGCTTAATGATCACAGGAAAAATAATGTAAAATTGGGTGCGGTCATGTGATGCCTCACATGACTTACTAACAATTTTTACACTCACAATTATGGAATATGTCAAGGACTACCAGTATTATGACCATTCACTGAGGGAGATGGGGTTAAGAAATATGAAATATAAATAACTAAGAATAAACAGCTATTAAAAATAATACCGTATTTTCCGGCGTATAAGATGACTGGGCGTATAAGACGACCCCCCAACTTTTGAGATGATTTTCAAGATTTTTCGTCTTATACGCCGGAAAATCAGCGAGCCCAGGAAGGCACGCCCTCCCCTCTCACTGTGGAGGAAGCAGGGCAGGCTGGCGTCTGGCGGGAGCCGGCAGGGCAGTCCTACGCTCTTCCCTCTTGAGGCAGCATCCCCGAGGACTCCTTAGGAGCCGGGGAGCGATGCCTCAAGAGGAAGAGCGTCGGGCAGGAGCCGGCAGGGCAGTCCTGCGCACGCGCGCACTCCCTGGCTGCTAAGGAGTGCTCCTTAACAGCCGGGGAGCGCGCGCGTGCGCAGGACTGCCCTGCCGGCTCCCGCCAGACGCCAGCCTGCCCTGCTTCCTCCACAGTGAGAGGGGAGGGCGTGCCTTTCCGGGCTCGCTGATTTTCCGGCGTATAAGACGACTGGGCGTATAAGACGACCCCCCAACTTTTGAGATGATTTTCATGGGTTAAAAAGTCGTCTTATATGCTGGAAAATATGGTATATACCCCATACTGCTTGCTGTGATATAGACACTTAACAAGTTTTGAATAGTGTACATGGGAAAATTTTTAAACAAAGCTTGAGGTCAGGTAAGAGTCAGTTTCACTTCAGTGATGGGAAAAATTCCAGATGAAATGAAATCAAACAAAGCAAGTCTTTCTTCTGGTCACAGACAAGCATTGGAAAGCTCCAGTAATGAAGGAAGATTTATTGGAATGACAATGGAAAAGCAGGGAGGGAAATTCAAGAGTAACAGAATAAGAGGGTAGAAAATAGGGAAGTAGCCTTGTGTTTTTCTAAAATATAGGCTAATCGTTAATAAAAGAAGTGGAAGGAGAAAAGGCTTTTCTTCTTAAAGTCACAGTCACATGAAGTATATCAAAATGTAACAGGCAAAACACAGGAATATAAATGTTTCATTAATAGCTTCCAAGCCCAGACAAGTCAGGCAGGTGCTGCCTCTATTGCAATATGTATACAACTAAAACTTTTTAACCTGTAATGTCACACTTGAGCATACTACAAGAGAAAAAAGCAGCCACAGAAGATCTCAATCTCAACACATATCTATTCCATGTAGCTTTTTTCAACTTATCTAGGAAATGTGATTAGTTCAGTTAGTGTTGCTATTGCAATCCGAACATGGAAGGGCAGGTTGAATGAAATACTACCAGGATTTGAAAATGAGAGGTGATTTTATAGTGAGATTCCAGCTAGCACAATCTGCTTGCTAAAATCTGCTGTGGCTTTCTAAACTTTCAAGGAGAGACATCCTCCATCACCTCTTACCTATTAACGTGGAAACTCAGGGGTTAAATCCTAGACCATCTATCACTAGGTGCAGTGATGCAGCTCTGCTGCTGTGATGCAGCTCTTCCAGCTGCAGGATAGTACTGGAGGACAGGCAGTCTGCTGCAGGAGGAAGTTACCAAGAGAGTGTCTAGGACAGGGGTAGGCAACCTTGGCTCTTTTATGACTCGTGGACTTCAACTCGCAGAATTCCTGAGCCAGCTGGCTCAGGAATTCTGCGAGTTGAAGTCCACGAGTCATAAAAGAGCCAAGGTTGCCTACCCCTGGTCTAGGAAGAATAGCTTCAGTGAATAGCACATTGGACTCTAATAATGGGAATAAAACTGAGTTTTTCTATGATTGCCTCCTTCCTGATGACTCACTGACACATCGGTTTCTAGCACTATTAAGAGAAATAAAGGGAAATAGATGGTGAAAATGAGGAAGCAATGTTTTTAATTTTTTTCACAGAATAGGAATAGAATAGAATAGAATAGAATAGAATAGAATAGAATAGAATTAGAATAGAATAGAATTAGAATAGAATAGAATAGAATTAGAATAGAATAGAATAGAATAGAATAGAATAGAATAGAATAGAATAGAATAGAATAGAATAGAATAGAATAGAATAGAATAGAATAATAGAATAGAATAGAATGCTTTATTTGGCCAAGTGTGATTAGACATACGAGGAATTTGTCTCTGGTGTAGAAGCTCTCAGTGTACATGCAAAACAACAGAGTAATAACAATATACATTTTAAATTATTCCCTGCCCATATCCTGCTCTCTGTTTCTAGAAATCCACCCTAGTATACTGGAATTTGTATTATTGGGCTCATAGAATAACAAATCTACAGATATAGGATCTAATTAGAGGTTGGTGTTCCCAGTTTGTTCTTTTTAATAGATAAGAACATAAACAAGAAAATATAGGATTGAGGCTAAATTGGGGAGCAGATTATTCCAGAAATTCCCAAATGGTGGAGTGGGCTCCACTTCTGTACACCATCTGCAATTTCTTAACAACTTCTGATGTTAAGAATAAACCTACAATGTTAAAACAGTCTTGAAGGACAGAATACTCTGGTGACTAAGATGTGTGATAAGTGGCACTTTTAAATTTAGCTTTAAGTGTAGAGTGTTAGAAATTCATTTTATGTTCTCTTTCAAAAAAGTTACATGCAAGTAAAGAATAGGGGAGCTAATAACCAGCTCCAGCTTTATACCAATCCCACCTATTGCAAAGCAATGAGATTCAGAGATAAGAAATATGTGGAACTCTCTCTAGCACTGAATCTCTGATCCACTGAGGCAAGATGACAGAACTGCAGAAGGCAAGTGAAATTCTAAACCCAGATTCTATGCTCACACAAGGAAGACTTATTCTGTTCTTCTAATAATAGGATAGACAACCATAGCCACCTTTCCTTAATTTGTGTGGGATTACAAAGTCCAGAGTTTCTGTTATTTTACCTGTACTGACATCTATGATTACATATTTTTTCTCAGCTGCCCTACGTATTTAATTCTATATTATATTGTAATGGTTTTCAATTGGTATCACCCCTTATCTTCAGAATTAAATTGGGGGGGTGTCTCATCACCCAACATGATATAGAGACACAAAAGAGCCTTGCTTAAATATAAAAAACCTTTCCCAGTGTGGTGTCTTCTAAATATCTCCAGATGCTATCACTGCCACCCAATTTGGCCATGGTAAGATCAGTTTTAGAACAGGTCAATGAAGATTATTAAATCATATCGTAATCCTTTAGTAAGGCACCACATGCTCTTGTTGCTGAAATTTATACAACTGCCTCCTTGGGGAATATCTCTTACTGAAGAGTTAACAGCTAACAATAGATACTAGAAAAGCATCCATTTGGACCATGAAGAGAGGGTTTTTCCTTTAGGCAAACAGCACACATACAATCCTATTCTATGTATCCTGAGTTCAAAGACATTTGCTGCTGCTTAGGTCTCAGCCTCAAAATGAGAAGGAAAGGCATTTTTGTTAAGGGAATTTTGAGAATCATCAGGCATTTCAATAAACTACACAGCATGTCCGTAACATTCTGAATCAGAAACCCACTCACAGAATTTAAATCTGTAAAACCACTGATAAAGACATATAGCACATTTCCAATTATGATAGCTATGTCATACAGCATTTCTAACAATTATTACTGTTTCAGGCACTGATTCTTAAGCTCTGACATTACAAAAATGGAAATGTGAATACTTGTGGTATTTTAAAAGCAGTAGTCAAAAGGTGGAGACATATGGGATTAATGGAATAGTGGCTTAATAAATAATACTTAAAGTGCGGGGAAGGGAATGGGACATATGCATTTTATAAAATTTGATACTTGGTTGTTGTGATGGCTTCAGTTTGTTCTGCAACACTGAAGAGCAGTTGAGTGTTTTATGTTTTAATTATATTTTAGCATGAAGGTTTAGGGTAAGTTATATTTGAAGTCTAAAGTAAATGAAATAATTTCAAAGCTGCTTTTTCAGAAGGCAACTGGACTTTCTTGTTTTTCTTTGAAGACGTTTCACTTCTCATCCAAGAAGCTTCTTCAGCTCTGACTAGATGGTGGTGGATGGAAGGATTTATATTCTAAAAGACTGCAAATTACCAGCTGTCTGCAAGGAATATAAATCCTTCCATTCCCCACCATCTTGTGAGAGCTGAAGAAGCTTCTTAGATGAGAAACGAAATGTCTTCAGAGAAAAACAAGAAAGTCCAGTTGTCTCTTGTAAGAGCCCCTTTGGGACATCCGTGACCTGGATGACTGAGGATCTCCATAGACATTTAGCTATGCACTTTGGAATAAAATAATCCTGTATGGTTTTCACTCATACAAAATGCTTTCCTATTTTTCATTCTTTGAGGGATCCTTGGTACTGTCTGAGCTTGGTTGCTTTCTTGCAGACATTTCATTACTCAAACTAGATAACATCATCAGTCCCAGAATGTTACCTAGTTTGGAAAATGAAACATCTGCAGGAAAACAACCAAGCTCAGAGAACACCAAGGACCCCTCATTTCAACTCTGAGCTACAAATATTCTCCTTTATTGATTTTCATTCTTTGCTATTCACAATATTAACAATTTAAAATTCCCATTGAATATGAAATATGAATATGAAATCAAGTGCTTAGATGGAATATATAAGAACAAACCCTATTTTAAGCACAGTTAGCTTCACCCTACTAAATTTAATAGGCATGCATAGAAAAAGTGTCTTTTGCTCATCTATAAATAATGGTATTTATGTATCCATGAATAACAGAGCATTTCTCATATGTTATTGCAGAACTCACACATATAACCACAAGATTATAATATAGCAATTGTTATTCCTATATCACAGATGGGAAGCTGTGGTAAGAAAAAAAATGAATTGCCTAAAGCTATCTAGCAAGTCTTTTCTTCATTCTGATAATATGCTGTTGGTAATTTAATCTCTGAACTAATATATTAGGTCAGTTCTCAAAAAAGCTTTCCACTTTATTCAACAGCATTGGCTGCTAAATACAGTTATGTTTTTTTAGAAGAGAATTTCATTACAGTTCTTACAGATGGTGTGTTGAGGTCTTATACTTATTTAATCATAAGGTTGCCAAGGAGTGTGTGGGAAAATGACTATCTTGTCTTTCACTCTATAATAACCTAGTATTCTGCAGCCTTCCTGGTTTCCCAGGCTTGTTGAAATCCAAAGGGACGTCAAACCCTTTGAGAGAATTCCCATTGGGGCTACTCAGATTGGGAACTGTAGGCAGGAGCAGCCAGAAAACACCAACAGCTGCAGATTCTGCATCTCCAACCATCAAGGCAGTTTAAAATTTTGAAATACATTACCAAATAACTTCCCCAAAGGTAGAAAAACAGAAGCCCCATTTGGAAAAGAACATTTTCAGACATTGCTAGGCTGGTTCAGCACAAGGCAAGTACTGTCATCCTTGTTTAGCAACGTCAGCTGGGATCAGCAATTCAGTTGTTAAGCAAAGCAGTTGCTAAGTGAAACATGATTTTATGCCCTTACTTCAAGTTTACTTTGTAGACCTGTGAAAGTTGTAAATGGAAGGGCAGTTCACAAAATTACTTTTTCTTTACTATTTAACTACAAGCAGCTGGTAAACGTGGCAGTCATTAAATGAGAACTACAGGTATTGGGGAATAACCTGTTTTAAACTGAGGCTTAATTCCTCTTAAAGTTCTCTTGAAAATGTTTTGTGCAAATTGTCTTGCAAGGCCAGGAGCTAAACATGAGTCTTTTTCTGCATGTAAAGCAAATACTTAATGCTGAGCCATGGCTCCTTCTATGCCATTTAGCCTGGTAAGAAGAATCTGAAAGTGCCTGAATTGCAGATAAAGGGTAGTTTCTTTACTTTTTCAGTAATTGCCCCCTCAACAATTCTTTTCAAAAGCTAATGAGTGGAATATTCAGTAACCTTGGAACAAATCAGCCAGCAGAAGTTTATTGTAGAGTTTATTGACAAATTATAATTAGACCTGTTGTCTCCTAGATGCTGCTGAACCACTCCCAGAGGCCCCAATCAATAGTTAGTTGTGAGGAATTCTGGGAACTGTCATTCATCATCTGGGAAGTTGTATGTAATTGTGTAGGATGCAGGACATTTTTGCACACAGTCCTCAGCTCTGGACAGTCTATTGCCATTGTCTCTGTTCGGCAGCTCAGCCATTTTTTAAAGGTTCAGCCATGGTGCATCCAAATGTACAGAAGGTGACTTTCCCCTAGGAATACTGCATGTCTATGGGACTCGTGACAGGCAATTTCCCTAATGGTGAGGGTTTGAGACTTACTTGTCTGCTTCAGCCTCAGCTTCTCCCATTTTTCCATAGCAGTTCAGTCACAGTGTTTTGCAGATCTGCAAATGCAACCAAGAGGAAGTATCTTGGTGGTTTTGTGTCTCCCCTTCTGCCTGGGGAGTGGTGGTGGTGGGCTCATCAGTAAAATGGACAAGAGACAGGACTAAAAATGTGGGGAGTTTTTGAATAGTGTTATTTGTGCTTTCCTATTGGTTATCGACACCATGATAATACCACAATCAACACAAAAACGTTTCATCATCATAAGATAATTATTTCCAATCTGCTGTGGAGGTTGAGCATATGTCAGTCTTATAAGGTAGACCAGCCTAAAAACCAGACACAGTGCATACCTGAATCTATTTTTATTATAAACAGTTACCGTAACTCAATATTGTAAGTCTGAATGTGCTTCCCTTCCCCCTCTTTTATCCTCATGAGAATTAAGAGGGGAGTGGGGCTATCTGAGACATTCTCATAAACCCACTTTCTCAGCCTGGGCTGAATTCTCCTTTATCCGATTGTTGCCTTGGGAGCAGATCTTCCCTCCCTCCTTCCTTCAGGGTCAGCCTCTTGTCTTGACCCACTCCAGGAAGTGAGGAAAGAAGCTCACGGCACCCCTGGAGCGTAAAGATTAATGCAGGCAGACCCTATTGTTCCGACGTCAGGCAGATTGACTTGGAAGTCAAGCCCAGATGGGCTGCAAAACGGCCCAACTTCCTGAAAGAGAACTAATTTAGCGGTAGGTCTTTAGGATTCCAAGGGGAAGGCCGCCGGCCATCCTCAAGGGCAGGGGTCTTCAAACTTGGCCCTTTTATGACTTGTGGACTTCAACTCCCAGAATTCCTCAGCCAGCAAAGCTGGCTGAGGAATTCTGGGAGTTGAAGTCCACAAGTCATAAAAGGGCCAAGTTTGAAGACCCCTGCTCAAGGGGAATGGGGTCATCAAGCGCAACATCCGCGCCCGTCCCGACCGCATCCTTAAAGGCGGCTTTCAAGCGAGCTTCCTTCGCCGCTTCCCGGCCTGCCCAGACACGTCTGCACTTGCGGACGTCTCGGCTTGGGTCACAGCGACGTCATACGTTCACTCCAACTCAACTCTCCCGGCCATCTCCTGCCGTGGGAGGTGGAGGAGGAGGAGGAGGAGGCGGCGGCGAAGGATAACGGAGGAAGGAGGGAGAGGCTTCCCCCTCCCCTTTCTTAAAAGCTGCTTCCGGTTCTGCTGCTGCCATCTTCTCTCTCTCTCTCTTTTTTTTTTTTTTTTGGGAAAGCGGGAGGGAGGCTTTGAGGACTTACAAGTGAAATAAATAAACGCGGGCAGCCGAAGGAGGCGGGGGGGAGGAGGAGGAGCGGGAGAAGCTGGCGGTGAGGCGCGAGCGCTGGATGCCGCGAGGCCGGCCGTCGGGAGGACGCGCTCGGGCTTTGGTTCTGGAGCGCCGGATCCTTCTTACGTCGGAGAGGCGCTGAGAGGACTGCGGGTCGCGAGTCCAAAAAAAACAACCCCCAGGGACGGCGTCTGGACGGGCGTGGACTTGGCGGGCTGCAGACCTCACTTCTCCAAACCCCTCCGGGTTACAATCCCTCTCTCAAGCCGCCTGCCCGTTTCGGGGCTGCGGGTCGGGAAGAGGCTGGGGCAAGCGGAGGGGTTAGAAGACATCTTTCCCCCACCCACCCACCCGCCACCACCACCACCACCACCACCCCCGCGCGTCCTCGCCGGCAACGGGGTGTCTGGAAAGAGTCAGCCCCGAGGCGTTTTCCCTCGCTTTCCTTCCCGGGCTCGCTTCGCACAAAGCCAGCGCCTGGTTCCGCTCTCCCGGCTGCCCCCGCCCCTCCTCCTCCTCCTCCTCCTCTTCCTCCTCCTCTCCTGCCTTTCGCCTTTTGGCTTCTTTTCGCGCGATGGGCCAGAGAAGCTCCCGGAGCGACCCGCGGGAAGGCGCCTGAACTCCGGCCGCATTGCCTCTCCTGCTCGCCCCACTGCGTCTCCTGCCTTAACCGACCCCTCTCCCCTCCCTCCCTCCCCACCATTCATTCGCCTTCGGATCAGCCCGGCTCTGAAGCGCCGTAGAAAGAAAGGAAAGAGAGAGAGAGAGAGAGGCGAAGGCGGGCAGGAAGAAGCCGCCTCCATCTGGGCTGTTGTGTTCCGGCTTCCAGGAGCCGGGAAGAAGGGAAGGTAAGCCACAGCCGGCTGGGCGCCGTCGACCAGCTGGGAGATCTGCTGGGTGGTGGAATGAGCTCTTGACGAAGCCGGGCTGCGGCTGACTGAGCGATCTTTGTTAAATCTCCTGCTCGGAGAGAAAGGGAGATCAGGAGGCGAAACTCGAAGCGACGAGGGTTCTTGGGGCTGCCGGGTGACTTGCCCTCCCGTTTCTTTTATGGGAAGCGAGCGATCTCTCACCCGGGAGCACCGACCAATTCAACCTCAAAGGGCTTTTTGAAAAGGCGGCCGGCCGGGTATGTGTGTGTGTGGGGGGGGGGAGAGAGTGGGGGTATCGTTTTAACCCGTTTGACTGTTGTTGTCATTGTTGCTCTGCGCCGGGCTTTTGTCTGGACGGGTCCGTCTGAAAGAACGTAGCCATCCAGGAGAATTGCCAGCGGCCGCTCGATCTCAGTCGGCGCGTCTCGATTCCGATCCACTTTCTTTTGTTTATGATCCCGCGGCGGACTTGATGCGGGATGCGGTGTGTAGGGCAGTCCCGCGATATATCAAATCGCTTGGGTAAAGCAATTTTATCTTAAGGAGGGAGGGGGGGCGGGCTTGGTAGCGGCATCTAAAATAGGAAATGTGCATCAAATTGATCTTGCTCATTTTTTTGTTTTGGAAAAGACGTTCCCCGTGGGACTTCGGGTTAAAACATTCGTTTTCACTGGGACTTCGGAGAAGGGAAGCGGTATTTCTGTATATATTTGTGTAGTCCTAAGATCACGCCTTTTCCCCCCGACTTCCTCGTCTCTTAACCAGGTCACGCCTTAAACCGGTAGGTAAGATGGCTTTAACGGGAGATTGCTTCAATAAAGCTATAAACTGGGCGAACGCAGCCTTTGAACTTCTGCCGCTTTGTGTCTGAGGCTCGCCGGTGTCCTTGTTAATTCCGTGCTACACCGAGACGGTTTCCGTCCGTCTTGAGCCACGCAGGTTGGGCAATGCTCCTCAAAGACTTGGGGGAGGGAGACGAACGGAGCGTGTATAGAAATTGCAAGAATGTAAGATGGGAGCTCTGTTATTTCTTTGGCAGCTTCCAGAGAGGAGAAGCTGGCGGGTCCACTTGAGCTGGGAACCGTGCCTATGCTGGATCCTTCTGAATCGTCTCTTGTCAGAGCTTGAGATTGGATTTTCCTGAAATATTTGCTTTCTTTGAGGCTTTCGTGTTGGCTCTTCTTCTCCCTCCCGCTCCTTGTTTGGTAGACCTGTCGCTTTGTTCCTTCCAAGCTTCCTGCTGGAAAGTGTGGCTTTGCTTCTCTTTATTAAGGATATGCAACCTGAAGCAGTCCAGATCTCTTGCCAGAGGCTACACTGGTTGGGAGTGATGTGGTTGGAGGAGTTTGCCTGTAAATCCTTAGCCATAAAGAGATGAAACAACATGCACCACTGGGGGGGTGCTTACACTACTTTACAAGCCTGTTGTAAATAAGTTTTTTTATCTCACATTTAATACTTTTATAAGTAACTTAAAGTGGTGAACATACCTAATACTCCTTCCCACTCCTATTTTCTTATATCTTTGCAAGGTGTTGGATAAACTAACAATTGATTAATTTAAAACACATGTAGACTTACTTATATGAGTGGCTGGTTATTCTTTTTCTCAAATAAACTTTTACTGCCCTCCAGAAAAGTCACCTGGGAGAGTTAGGAATGTCCTGGAATGACATGATAGGTGAGCTGCAATTGAACAGAGAGCTGCCAAAAAATTGAAAAGAGGCATATAGTAGCCCTCCATTCATGTAAGTTTGGATCTAAAGAAGTATTTTCTGTAATAGAGGCATCCTTACCTGCTTACATGCACTTGTTTAAGTGCCAAAAGAAGGCATCTTCTGATGTGCCTTTGGTCTGATCAAGCTGTGGCTTACAAAATAATACTTCTTATAAAACTGGAAGATTCTATTTAGATATAACATGTATATATGTATCTTTGTGTATGTGCCTGTGAGTTAGTGTTGTCTCCTGGTGACCATCTGGACTAGTCCCTGTGGTTTTCTTGGCAAATTTCAGAAGTGGTTTGCCACTGTCTTCTTTCCAGGGCTGAGAGAGAGTGACTGGCCTAAGTCTCTGGTTGTCTTCAAGCCTAAAGCAGTACTACCGTAGAACTCACTCTCCCAGTTTCTAGCCTGGTGTCTTAACCATTTCACCAAAATGATTCCAACTGGTTTATCTATTGTCCATGAAGTTTGCTTGTTTGTTTCAGCAATTCCCAAAGGTTCTAGGTGTTTACTTCATAATGGACATAGCACCTCTTGCTTTATATTACAGCCCTCCTAACACTACCCATTGTTTAACTGCTGGAGTTTATGAGAATTCTTGTCTATTGGATCCAGAGAGGACCAAGTTTGATATTGTATAGTGAATTGAACAAGCAGATTGTGCATTAGCTGAAGTTGAGCATTAGCCTGTATTGAACTTATGGGTCTTCTACATCTGATACAAAATCAGTTGTCCTGTCCAACATTTGAAGAATGATAATGAAGATGGTCTGTGTTCACATACTATATATGTCATGTGTTTGATTGAAGAGCAACACATGTTGGAAAGAGGAAGTTAAATTGCAAAACATGGTCCTTAACCAAAGTTACAGCATTTTAACTACAGACTTGTAATTTAATCTGTGAACTTGGGTTTGCTTTTATAAAACCAGTTAGAATAAGACCATTGTGAAAACCCTGGTCTGTAAACTAAACAGAGAAGTAGAAAACAAATCCCCAAAGAATGCAGTGGCAAACCATTTTCATATTGTTGCTAGTAAAATTAATTGGCTATAGACATGAAAACACCAAGTCAAGGTTTTAGGTAAGGGGGGTCTGTCAAACTGATTAAGTGCCACAAATCTCTGTAAAGAATATTAGCCATATTGCATCCCAGTCTCTTTTGAAATAAGAATTTTTGTTTCAGTAGGGTGACCAAGTTGTACCATCAGCTAATAGAGGCTAATTCACTCATATCTTTCTCTCTCTGATCAGAGCATTGTTTAGCTGTCTATTTTACCTAATCATTAAGTCAACTGGTTTATTGCAAGATACTATATTTGAGGTGTTTCTAGAATTGACCTAGCTCCAGACAATAGAATGATCCATTAATAAGACTCCACACTTGAATAGAGTTTTTTTAAGATGATATGATGCTAAGAGAATTCCCCATTTACATGTACCTCCTCCAGGTTAGAGGAGTTCACAGAGAGTACTGGAATTGACACTGGATATTTATTAGTTGAAATAACAACTGCATCATAATAAACACTGTTGGCCATCTTTATACGAAGAATTGTATAAACATCTTTGAAATGTAGCCACCCAGAGTAATTGATTGAGATGTACAGCTGTAGAAATTGAATGAATGAAAGAATGAAATAATAGCTTGATTGCCACCACATTATTTTTAGATAGATAGATAGATAGAGATAGATAGATAGATAGAGATAGATAGATAGATAGATAGATAGATAGATTCCCTTCAGAAATAATTCTGCAGTACGACTGATTAGTTCTGGTTTTCTAAGATTCTTGCGAAAAGGGATTGAGAATAATTCATGATTCTTCTAGTTCAGGGATGTTAAACTGCTGGCCCACGGGATGGATGCGTCATGCTGAAATCGCGCCCACCCCATTGCCGGCAATGGAAAAAAAGTTGCAATGTGTCGCGATATGCCACAAGACGTTGTGAGTTTGACACCCCTGTTCTAGTTATATTGTAACACAGGCATGTCAAACACGTGACGCATGGGCTGGATGCGGCCCATGCAGGCCACGCCCATCCCAGCCCCGCAAAGGCAAAAAGGTCCCAATATGTCATGATACGGCCTGTGATGTGATCGGGTTTGACACCCCTGTTGTAACTAGTTGCAAAGTTAAGAAACAGCTGAAGTTATTGGCTTTAAATCAAGAGTGAAGAAAAGTTTGTCTTGTTCGTAATAGCTGCATATCTAGCTGTTTGTCTAAGTTCAAAGGCAGATCCAAAATTTTCTATTCACACTAGTATTAGTTAAAAATAGAGTGATGCTAATGTTTGGTTTGGAGGATTAATTTCAAGCATTAATTGGCTGCCTCAATTTAGACACACATGAAGAAATGGCTTTCTCCAAAACAATTTGACTTGTTTGCCTATTTGATTTGAACATTTGAACTGAATTCCTGCACCAACCTCAATGTTTCTTCCCCAGAGATAATATGTCAGTGAAGATTCTCTCTCATCCAGGTAGAGTTCTCTGGAAGTGAAATCACGGCAATTGGATTTCTTTTCTTGTTGGTTCAAAATATTTTGCTGCTTATCTAAGTAGATTCTTCAGTCTGAGCATTTTATCCACCTATACTTTATTACTATACTTGATTCATTTGTATTAGCATCTTTCAAAGTGTAAATAATAATAAAATAGAAAGTATTTTAAAAATGCCAATAAGAAATTTGCAGGCACATTGAGTGAAATAATTGATTTTTCCAGTAATTGTAATAACGAATAACGCTATCCTCAATTATTCATTATTTAACTCTGAGACAGTGGCATCTTGGGCTGACATATGGGAAGGAGAGAACATCACTAATCCTTGCAGTTTCAAGGACTGGTAGGATTCTAAAAAGAGACAAAACTATTACCAAGGCTAAACCAAGAAGGCAACTGTTAATTTTCCAGATACCTTCTTGGAACAGTCCATGGAAGAGCTTACTTTCATCTCAGCGGGAGGGACTAGCATTGCATAAGGAGTTTGAATACAAAAGATCAATTTTCACAAATCCTTGCCATCTTCTAGGTGTGTAACTCCCAGAAATTCCAACCAGCATTCCTTTAAACCAGATTAGCAGGGTATTCTAGGGCAGGGACTCACCATATCTAAAAAATGCCAGATTAGAAAAGTTTGATTTAGAACAGATCCCAAACTGGCTGGACTCACTTGTTTTTCGTTGTTCCTTTGTTTCAGAAGCTTTTGAAGAAATCTAAGCATCATCTTCAGAGAACAGGCCAATCTGTTGTTCAAGTGATAGATGCCCTAAATCAGGGGTCCTCAACCTTGCCCTACAATGATGCTCTGATTAAGCCCTAGCACTATCTGGCCTCTTTCTGTATTATTTAAAGATCTTCTCTTCTGGTAAGGGAAAGTAATAGAAGATGAATATTTGCAATATGATTTATCTGCAGGAAAATGATTAACTTTTTCTGTTTTTTAATACATCAATGATAAGTACATTGACTGTTGTTCGGAATTCTTATTGTATTTGCCTAACTTGACAAGTGAAAAAACAGTTTAATCAGCAGAGGTAAGCAGAATAAGGTTATACTTTCTGTTCTATAATTCCCCACCACATCTGAGGGCCTTGTACATCTCTCAGAAGTGTAAAAAGTTGTGTGTATCACTACACAAATAATTCTAAAATTTCCTTTCCAGACATGGTGAAATATAAGAATCAGGAAATGCAGATCAATTGTATATTCCCTCAGTACGTATCCTAATTAAAATGACTCTTATTTGAAGCATTTTGGATATTTGTTCTTTAGGTTTCTCATTTGAATGCTCTTTGAGAACACTACAGTGTGCTGCAAACTATTTGCTTTTGGTGCCATTGTTGAAAAGCAAATGATGCATTATTCTGACTCAGAAACAACTGAAAATCAGATGATCACTGGAAAGTCCATTCTGGTTTTTCATAGGTGAATTCTGGAATTCCCCTCATCAAGGGATAGTTTTGTATGGTCTGGAGGTGCTCATTTACAGTAACATACTTTAATTGTGGCTAGTCATCCATATGTGGAATCTGCCATAATGTTTATCATTCGGCTTTGTTTGGACCTCATGCATGAATGTGGATACAGAGGAAGAGATGCAGAGAAAGATGCAAACATTTACTGTATCTGAATTAAAAACATTGGAACCTAGCATTAACTTGTGTTGTTTTTAAGTGTAGATTCAATGTAGTGGCAATTTTTACACAGCATACTTAAGAGAGTTAAAGGCTTATTAATTATTAGTCTCCAAAAATGGACATGATTGAATAGAAGAGGGGGGAAAAGTGACATTCACATAATATGGTAAATTGGTTTAGTCTTTAGCTTGATTAGATCTTTGTGAAAATTTGGCTCCTCTTGTTAGTTCAAGATATAATGTATTGTGCAAACACAGATACTGGGTTAATTAATTTAAGCTGGTATGTAGATACAGCCAAAATGCTGCTCCAGTCTTACTTTAGATTAAGTAGTTTAAAATTTTACGTCTGGCTTAGCCATGTGCAAGTCTGTCCTGAATATTTCTATCAGTCCAGTTTAGCCTTCCTTGACTTGGCACCTCTAAATATGCATATTGGTTATGCTTATTGGTAGATTATGGAAATTATGTCCAACAGGTATGGAGGGCTGCCCAGTTCAGAAAGGCTGATCTAGTTTATCTGTCTAATATAGTATATCCCCAGTCTTTGCCCCAATTCTTGATTTGATTAATTATAATCCAGAAATATAGTTGGTCTAGAAGAATAATGTAATAGCGGTAATTCCAAGCTGAAATTCTAATTAGTTTCTGGTCTTTGAAGGAATTTTTGCCTTCATCTCCAGCGTGACACCATTGATGGTACATTTGATTGAGTCAACATACGTTGTTTTGTTGCTCTAACAGAAGTCTGATAATATTTAACCAAAAGATGATTTGCTGACCAGTTCTTTTGCCTTTCATGCATTCTTCTTTATTCTAACTTATTCTACCTTGCTTTTTGAGATACCTGAGACAGAACAGCCTGCTGAGGCATGTGATGTGACATGGAATCATGTTCTCTATTAGCTTCTAGGCTGGTTTCTGGGCTTCCACATTAGCAGAAATTTCATTGTTGAAAGTCTTGCTCTGTAGCTCCTGTTCTCTTCAGTGACGCTGGGTTAAGAACTTCTTACTTTTGTACATCTTCATAAACTTCATAATCTTCATAAACTTCAGTTTAACCAATAACCTTAAGTTTCTCCTATATTCTAACTATTGATCACAAAACTATAAGAAGTATCTTTTTTTAACCATATTTTTGTGTATGAGAGATGGTGGTGGAGAGTAGTGTTCGAATTAAGCTGCCCGAAATTAATTGTAGTAAATTGAATTTCTGTAGGTTTTTTTTAATATGCTTAACTTCTGCCTCAGCCTCTCTTTTAAAACTATTTCTATTAATGGCTGCAATGTTTTTTATCAGAATCACTTGAGGAAATTTGAAAAGCTATCTAAAAATCTATTGTTTCCTCTTCACTCTCCATTGCAAGTCAGTTTTCAAGCTTGTGCCTTATCTCAGAATTAATTCTCAGAAGACATTACTTCCGCAGTTCATTTTTTCCGGACTTGTTTTACAAAGCGTGGCAAAAATGCTTTCTTGGTGCGCCTTGCTTGAGCTGCTGTTAAAAACCACTCAAGATGTTCTTCAAAGCATCTCCTCTTTTGAGGCTCTTTTGTTTCTGGAGGCTCCAAGTCTCTCTCTTTCTCTCTCTTTCTCTCTCTCTCTCTCTCTCTCTCTCTCTCTCTGTGTGTGTGTGTGTGTGTGTGTGTGTGTGTTCAACAAGATAAGCTAAAGCAAAATGGAATCTTTGCTAGAGTGAAACAGTAGGAAAACCTTTTCTGGGAATGGACCACTATTCTGGGAAAGGAGTTAGAAAAATGTTTGAACTCTTATTCTAACAACAACAACAACCAAAAAAAAACATCCTTCTCAGTGATAATGTAATTTTTATCCATGCAGAAGATTTTTACTTTGCAGGCATCAGAACATGCAACTCTGGACTTATTGATAAAGGAGCAGTACGAAATATTCCACGGGCTAAAGTCATCTTTATTAGGAACAAAAACTCATTTAAAAGTGAAACTTTTATGGCTTTTTGATATTTTGGATGGCCCTAGTTTGATGGTGTTGCCCATCCTGTGCCACTCAGTTGCTAAGACTGCTGTCTTATGGTCCAAGTAAAGCTTTGCCTGTGTGCAATGCGATGTGGTCTGGTGATATATTACAGATAGAGAATATGCTAAAGAGAGATGTCTCTTTCTATGGTGATTGCTTTCAAAACAATGTTGCTTGTTGTTTATAAATCTTAGAGTGGTTGCTATTGGCTAGTAATTCTGCTCTTTTTGTTCAGTTAGGTTTGTCTCATCACCAGAAATTGTGGCATCTGAAATGATGCTCAAAAACATTTGGGCCTTACAGAAATGTTCTCTATTCATTTGTTTCTCACAAAGTGGACATCTTTTAAGATTTGTAGAATCTAATGCAGTGTTTTTCAAACTTGGCAACTTTAAGATGTAGGGACTTCAACTCCCAAAATTTCTCAGTCAGGTTTCTTTCATGGTATTCCTTTTAAAAAGTAAACCTGGAGAACAGGGAATGCAAAGGAGTAAATAAAGCCATGTCCTGCTTCCCGGAGTTCTGTTTTCAGTTCTCTCTAGAATTGTGTGCTGACGGCATAGCAGATTTCTGTAGTACTTCAGTGATCACATGCTGTTAGGTGGCCAAATGAGTTTCCAAGTTTGCTTGAATTGTAGAGAGGAGGAAGTGGTATGGAGTTGTAAGGTGGACATGGGAGGAAATATTTGCTTTTCTCAGTGTACTACTGTTGCTGAGCAGTGAAGGAGTAATTGAGTTAAAAT
Organism: Vipera ursinii; assembly: GCF_947247035.1. NCBI lineage: Eukaryota > Metazoa > Chordata > Lepidosauria > Squamata > Viperidae > Vipera > Vipera ursinii. The sequence goes on along the minus strand of NC_139516.1, from coordinate 24,512,353 downwards.
GAAATTTTAACTGATTTACCTAATAGTCAAGAAATTGAACTATGAATCATAAATCCTGAGTCCAAATTTTGCTTCTGCCTTGAATGTAGGTCATCTTGGATAATGCTTGCTTGCAGAGAGAGACTGGCCTGAAGACACCTTTTATTAATATCCCCCTTAATCTACCATTTTAAATAGCTATGCAGAAATGATTCCTTTCTACCACTCCAGATGAATTCATTCAAAGGATTGTCTATGATCTTCCATCCTGGTTCCCCCAGCCATGTTTTCTGGAGCAGATTGAAGGTTTCCTCTCTAGATTCATCATGATGGGTGTTATGTACTGGGCTCATAGTAATACCACGTGGGTTGCTGGAGCAGCTAATGGCTCTCCAGCAACCCAGACTACAAGTCTCCAGCGCTACAATTGGCTATCCCTAGGCGGCAATGGTTGTTTCAAACCTATTGGCTGCCGCCTAGGGGCTAGACTATATATTGCGGCTAGTTGCAGCCATTTGCTCAGTACAGATTCTGCATGAAATAAAATATGAGTTTCCCTGTACTCAGCTACCTCGTCTTCATTCCTGCGCCAAAGAACCCGCTATTTAACAATGGCAAAATTGTCTGTTCCTTTTTAGTTCCTTATTTGCAGGACAATTCAAAAGAGAGACCAGTCAATTAACTTAATAAAATGCTTCCTTGAAATCATATATGTGAAATAATCTGAATGTCTTCAAAGCGCTCTTTAAACGTGAAGTGAATGTTTACTGCTGGTTTTAGAAGCTACTTAAGTTAAGAAGGACCCAGAATATTCCTAATAGAAAGACAAAATGTTAACAAATAAGAGATTGCTTGCATTTTGAGTCTGCAGACCATCTGGTCAGGATGAGAGAACAAGGAAAGAAGGTTTTGTTCTGCTGAAACTGATTGAGATTTTTCAGCTTGCTTGGATTATTTTGTCTGGATGCTGGTTTGTGGTTTTCAGACTTAGTTATTTCCATACTTTTTTCACATATGCACTGTGTAAGAAATCTTTTTGGCCTTCAGCTGTATGTTTTTCACATTTGACCTGCTGAAACTAATCTTCTGTGACCTTGCTGCTGTAGGAACAACCTTAGTGTTCTTTCTGCATGATACTTTGACGAAGGAAAACTTCAGACTGCTTGGATATTCCTATTGTTTTGTTCTTGTTTTTTGTTAATATCTCTGCTAATTATTGGAAAGTAAACAATTGCTGCTTTCCATAAATATATAGTATTGACTTACCTAAGTCAAAACTATCAGTTCATTGTATTTCCTTTTAATAGTGGTATTATTCAAGATATTTCTAGGTAGAGATGTTTAACATGCAGTTGCCACAGTTCCTAAAACTAGAAATTGTCAGGGATTGAATTAGAATTTTTACATCCGAACAGCAAGGCCTAGTGTTTAGTTCTTGTTTTTCTGGATTTTTCATAACAGCTTTTCTTTATTACCTGAATTTGACATCGTCTTAAATGGGACTTCTCTCAGAAACCAGAAACCATTCAGAACAGGCTTAATATCCATACAACCACATACCTCCACATCAACAAGTTTGAAATACCAAATAATGGAAAAGACAAGAATTGCACTTACCTCTGTTAGAAAGTAAATGTTTGTAATCTGATCTTTTTTCATACTGTGACCCAATGACACATAGGTATTAATATGAATTTCTCAGAGAGTTCTGAGTAGGGTAAGTGGAAAAAATTGGCTGTGCTGTAGCTGGTGAGGGATTGAACTGACTCTGACTTCAGATTCAAACTATTTATCTTTCACTGGTGAGACTAAACATTCGGGACTACTAAGTGAGAGACAGAAATTCTTTGCTTTACAAGGATTCTGACACGACTGCAGAATAGGAGGCAAATCATAGAAAGGGAAAGAAAACCAGTTCAAATTAAAGGATCCAGAATGGAGGGCTATCTAGTTTCTGCTTGAACACATCCAATAAATGAGAATCATCACTTCTCTGGGCTATAATTAGCACTTCTTACTAATTATCTACACTTCAGCCTAATATGCTATGCAAAGTTAGCCATTTGGTGAACTCCAGAGCCAAGTGTGACATCTGGAAAGCTTTCTATAGCCTCTTGTGCTCTTGCTAAGGTAAAAGGTGGCTCAGCCAATAAGCTTCACTAAACATAATGGAGCTTCTGAATCTGCACGCAGACAGGACTCCATGGAAATGTCTATGGAGGTTCTCAATCGCTCCGGTCATGGTTGTCCCAAAGATGTTTTTTCAAAAGGCAACTGCGCTTTCTTGGTTTTTTTCCTTGAAAATATTTTGTTTTTCATCCAAGAAGCTTCTTCACTTCTTGGAACTCCATGGAAAGTACTCCAAATTCCCTCTAAACTCCCTACATTGACAAAGGATATGTTCTATTCATATTTCTAAGTGATTCAAAGAAGAAAACATACCTCTCTAGGGAAGGCCAACAATGCAAAATGATCAATTCTCAGTTCACCCACTACTTTTTCTAACTTTTAAGGTACTATCTAATCATCTGCTGGGAGACAAAACTCTGCCTAGCATGTCTTTATACAGATTTGCTAACTTTACTGTGTATTTTTTTTTTAAAAAAAATTCTCCTTCACTGGGGAAGGGGGGAATGAATATGTTTGATTTGATGTATCATGGACTTAAAACCCAGATTTCAATAAACACAAAGTGATGATAAAAGAAGCTAAAGGGAAAAGGAATTCAAGATGGATGGGAGTTCTTAAAGGATGGGATAAAGGAAAAATTGGAAACAGTTATAATAGGAAAAATGAGGACATCAAAAGAAAACAATGTCGCTACACAAAAAGCTTAGAAAAGAGCCGAAACAAAAAAGCACACAGAGAGGAAAATCAAAAAAAGGACCGGTTGACAAAGGAAGAGCACAACAGTAGTACAGAACTGTAAATCTAGTGTCAGGAAAGCAAAACTTCAGAATGAGCTAAAGTTGGGAAATACACTTTACAAATGGACTGAAAAAAAAGGAAAAGAAGCAGTCTACCAGTTGTTTAGTGAAGGTAGCCATATATTTCCAAGTAACAATGAAAAAGCAGAACACACCCCTTAGAAGGCCATCAGAACTCTCACAGTGGCATAATCTCCAGATCTCTGAAAAGTAATTGACCCACTTGATGGATTATGGTTAGTTGTAAGCCTTATTTTAAGCAGAATATTGAGAAATCGGAAAGTTAAAAACATTTAATGACAATGATCAGAAGACCAGAACCGAAGTACTATGAAGACTGAATAATCTTTGTATATTTAGCCTTGAGAACACATGATGAAGCGGTAGTATACAACACTTCATGTATCAGACAATTTGTCAAGAAGCAGGTCAAGACTTCTGTCCTTTCTCATCTCAGAGTGATGACACAGAATAACAATTCTAAATTATAGGAAGGCAAATTAGGGTATGGATATTCCTTAGATTGATAGTATTTACCAAATTCATTAAGTAAATCAACGAGGTGAAAGTATCATGGTAATTTGAATTATTATACCATAATTTGCACAACCCACTAGGAGCTCCATGTATGTCATGGACATAAATATATAAAAATAAATGGCTGCCACATACTTCCCTGGTATATATCTTCTTTATGATGTCATTTGGAGAATAGTCCTGAAGGGCTTTCTTGCTACACCCACATTTGTATATTCCAAATCCCAAAAGAGGCACTGGGACTTGAGACTTTCCCTCCTCAGCCCAAATTAATTGCTTAAATTGCATGCTTCTCTGCCTTTTCCTGCCAAGAATCTTGTAATCCCTCAATCCCTCAGCACGCATGCACACACATACTACTCTTGTGTATACATGCTCATACCACATGCTCATATAATTATCAAGAGCTAAGCGGAAGAGATGCTCTTTTCTTCCTGATATTTCTTACACTCAGCAGGAGGTGGGGCAGAAGGAAAAAAAAGATGTCAAGGAATTTTGGAATGAAAGTGCTTCATTATGTTAGCAGCACATCACATTTGCTCTAAATCCCATGCCTTATGGTTAACCCCAAGAGAAGTAGAAAAACAAAGATTCAAGAGAAGGAATATTAATGAACTCCTTCCTTCCTTCCTTCCTTCCTTCCTTCCTTCCTTCCTTCCTTCCTTCCTTCCTTCCTTCCTTCCTCTTTTGTAGACTGTAATCAGTGCAAGATAATTTTATGTTGATTTATCAACAGATTGCTACAAACAAGAGATTGTTTTGCTATTCAATCTTCAGGGTTTTTGAGGTTTTTTATTCCATAGGTATATAGAAATAAATAAGAATTTTTCTCCAACTCTATGATCTCAAGATAATATGAGATAGATGATAATATCACTATTTTAATAAAAAGCTAAAACACTGTGAATTATGGACTTGTCAATGGTTAATATTGCTGATCTACAATATTGATCATTTGATATTATTGATTTAACATAACTGTACCCTTTTCTTTATCCAAGAGTTCAGGATCTTGGTGTTCTTGTTATTCTCCCACTAGAAACATTGCTATCTTCAAAACAGCCCATGTAGAAATTATCTGCTGCTATGAGACCAACCTGGACTGAAAAAAATCCAGAAAACCTCTAGAAGGTGGCATACAGGTACAAAAATCTTTTGCTATCATCTAGCGGTAATTCAAATTTTCACAACCCAGACAAAGGGCTGCCTAAGTCAATATTCCTGGCACTAAGTGATTTAGCATATTGTCTTTTTCCTTGTTCAAAGCCTGCATTAGAGCAAAACATAAAGGCACTGCCTTGCGTCAAATCTAAATAAAGACACTTCACACTGAGATACAAAGGATGAGAGAGGAAATAAGTAGAACAGAATATCTCTATTGTCATTATTGTTATAACTCACAATGAAATTAAATGCTGTCCAGAGTGCACACTACACACAAATAAAAACCACAAATAAAAACATACACTATGTACACAAACCCTTCACATTCCACCCACCACCATCAAGAAGAAACATAGTGACATTCAAATTTAAACAAAATCATTTTAAATAGAAATTGTAGGTTTACTTAGCAGGAATATTTGAAACTATCCATTAAAAAGTAAAGGAATCCTCAACACGACTGCTTAGAAACTGCTTTTTAGCAGTCAGTAATTTTACATAGTTGAAACATATGGTGGGAAATTCTGAACTGGCACTAATGATCAAATGTATGAATTGCTGCAGAGATGAAATTGGCATTAAAATTAGAAAGCACCAAGTCCCATCAACAACATATGGCTGTGTGTTAAAAGTTTGGCATTCATTGAATCAGTATTGTGGTTTAGAATGATTATAAAAGCCTAAATATGTGTTGTATAAATTTGTATTTTAACATACTTTGTTTAATAAAAAAATTCAAGGGTTTTACTGCCATATAGCAGTCTTCACTAAGCTGATTTCTTCCAAGTTCAACTCCCATAATTCTCAGTTAATGAGGTCTTGAAAACTATTGAATATAGCAATACCACTTAAACTGATATACTGCTTCACACCCCTCTCTAAGGAGTTTACAGAGTCAGCATATCGCCCCCAACAATCTGGGTCCTCATTTTACTGACCTCGGAAGGATGGAAGGCTGAGTCAACCTTGAGTCGATGAGACTCGAACCGCCAAACTGCTGGCAGCCGGCAGTCAGCAGAAGTAGCTTGTAATAGCATTCTAACCACTGTACCACCATGGCTCATACATATATATGAGAATCATAGGAACTTGCCTTATACCGTGGGCCTTATAGATTTTTATTTTATTTAGTTTTGTTTTACCAGGACTAAGGATCAGCGGCATCTGGCTTTGTACAGACCTAGGCCACTTGCTCATAAATGTTTAAGAGAAGTCTAAACATCAGAAGTTAATTTTAGTTATTTTGGTTATTGAAAACATCACATGCATTTGTATTCCATGATAGCCAGAACAGTAGAGAGCCATTATCTTAATACATACCTGTGATTTTCCCAGGGTCATTTAATTGCTCTTTCTAGAAAACAGAATGTTGACCTTGATGTGTCTTCAATCCAGTAGAGTTTTATTAAAACATCCCATACAGCCTATCTTTTTAATTGCAGAGTAGTAGTAGAGACCATGTTGTCTTATGATTCCATTCCAGCTTGATATTTAATCCAGCAAGAGTTCCAAAATTGAGACTTTTTGAAAAATTACACGTATATTGTAAAAAGCCACTAAGATTAAAATTTTATGGTAACAAAAAAAGCATACATGCAATGGTTGGTGAATATTGCAACATTGTTTCTCCAGTTATTTAGTTTATTAAGTGCAATAGATTACTTTTTATTACTGCTTACACAAATTGTGAAACAAAATGTCGAGCAAGTGAATTTGATTTGCAAGTGCCTTATAAATCACAGAATTCTGAATCTGGATGAATAAAGGGAGTTGCCTTAGCACAAAATCTTAAAGATAAGACAATTAAATGCCCTTAAGTCTAATAATACTCTTGATTTGTGGAACGGCCTGGGATTTTGAGAAATTTGAGAACAGACATGCCCAGGTTATTTCTTGGCACAAGTAACTCAAGACGATCTGCCATTAGTCTCCTTTCCTTGTTATATGTCCTTCTCCCTGCATTCCTTTCTTCAATAGCAATGCCTCTTGCCTTGCTGGATATTGCCCTATAAACATCATTCTGAAAGACTATTCAGGCTAGGACATGTTTAGATGACCCTACTAGCTGCTGCAGTCATTTTAGAATAGAATAGAATAGAATAGAATAGAATAGAAGAGAAGAGAAGAGAAGAGAAGAGAAGAGAAGAGAAGAGAAGAGAAGAGAAGAGAGCTGGAAGGGACCTTGGAGGTCTTCTAGTCCAGCCCCCTGCTCAAGCAGGAAAACCTATACCATCTCAGACAGGTGAATGTCTAGACTCTTCTTAAAAATCTCCAGTGTTCACTGGTTGATTGTCCTCACTGTCAGGAAGTTCCTCCTTAATTCCAGGTTGCTTCTCTGGTCAGTTTCCAACCATTGTTTCTTGTCTTTCCCTCTGGTGCTTTGGTGAACAAAGTGACCCCCGTGTCCTTGTGGCAGCCCCTCAGATACTGGAACACTGCTATCATGTCACCCCCTATTTCTTCTTTTCTTTAGACCAGCCAAACCCAAGTCCCGTGGCCGTTCTTCATATGTTTTAGGCCTTTGATCATCGTAGTTGAATTTTTTCCAAACTCTTAACATCTTTTTTGCGATATGGTGACCAAAATTGGCTGCAATATTCCAGGTGTGGTCTTACTAGGGCTTTATAAAGCGGTACTAATACTTTGCGTATCACTCTTGTGGATCTCTCTTTGTGGGCAGGGTGTTTTCCAAGGTGTCAAGTGCTTTGGGGAGTCACCTTAGGCATGTTAGGCACGACAAAGTGCCTTTTCAGGCATCAGACCGGAACTGTGCCTCAACTGACTGCTGATTTGAGGTAGCTTCCTAATGTAGCAGTTGATTATAGGAATGAGAAAGACTCTCATCTTAAACTCAGGGGAGCTTTTGCCTGTCATTCTGGACACTAAGGAGCTAAATAAATCATCTTTCCTGGCTTAAAATTAGGAGCTGCTGAGGCTTTGTGTGAAATATGGTCAGAGCAAACCTCTTTGTGTTTATTACAAAGGAAGTCATGCCATGTTCAGTGAAGCTTGAATAGGACAGTACCCTATGCACATTTTTAGTTAGGTGTCTTGAAGGATTATCCTTATGTGGGTAATATAACAGATGATTGAATTTTAAAGCACACAGCATGTAGGAAGCCAGCATGTGCAAGAGCAAGCAACTATCCGGGCTGTTCTATTTTGATAGATGTTTGTGGGTGGTACTCGAAAGAAATGAGCACATGTGGGGCAGTTGTCATGTAAGACAACTGCATCCCACCTAGCTCTGGGTATTTGTGTACAGCAGCCATCTGTCTATCTCTGAATCAGACTGATGGAACACTAGTTGCCTGCTGTTAGTGAGTAGATTTGTGGGACTTCTCTGAGTGCTTGAAGCTTAGGATACCCAGCGGTGGTCTTTGTCAGGCAACAATCCGAGGTCAGGGAGAGGAATTAGATAATATATTGCAATGCAAGCCTATCAATAACTATCAGTGTCATAAGAATAACTAGTGGGCATTTTCATATTTGTTCTTGTTTATATTTGAGAATGGTTGTTTTTGCCTGAAGAGTTTCAATCTGTTGGCATAACTGAACGTTTTGCAGCCATCATTTGCTCCTTTTCCTTTTTTAAAACAACAACAACAACAATGGCATAATGCTTAAGAAAACAATGGAAATGATCTGCCAGGGCTGTGAACAATCACCTGCCCTTTTCTGCCCGGTAGTCTTTTGATCTCCAAACTGCCAAAGTGAAATTCAACCTCATTTTAAAGTCATGAGTCTTACAGCAAGGAACAGCAGAATGATGTGCTTGAAAATAAATATGTGTGGCTTTGGAACATAAAGGTAAAACATTCTTAGCTTAAATAAATATGTATTCATGTAAACGTCAAGCACACTAACCTTTATATAAAAAGTACAGAAAAATGTTCCTATGTACTTATAAGTGCCTTTATCCAATAACTTCAGTAAGATTCTTTGAAGGGCCCCAATTCCCATGGCAGATTATAAAAATGTTGCTGTAATCAAATAAAATGTTCATCTACTTATACCACATTCACCCAGAACTGAGATCATTAATTTCCTGTCAGAACATCTCCCCCAATTTAGTAGCTTCCAGTTGTACCAGAATGGCGACCTTTACTCAGGTAGAATCTCTGGGAATTGTAGTCTCAACACATTAAGGAGGATTGGAATGGATCAAAGGCAAATTCTGGAATAATTATAAGGGATCATCTATGTTATTGCCTAGATTTCCATATAGTATAGAAATATTTTAAAAGGTGAAATATTTCTGAATGCTGCAAAGAGGGTAACAAGGGACAACGTGATGAGAGTGATTTTCTTTACTGATACTGATAGATTGTGTATCTGAGAAAGTTAGGAGTTAGATCTTCATAAGGTATGAGTATGAAAAATAAGAATACAATTCTGTTAGGGTTTAAATGTACAGCAGAACCAGAGTCTGTTGTTAGACAAAGATGCTGTATTCATTCTACCATCTACACT